>NC_133475.1:3878385-4008361 GCF_025370935.1 Choristoneura fumiferana | reverse complement strand
TTTTACTCGGATATTCACTCGAATCTGAACTGTAAGCGAGAAAGGTCGAGGGCAAAAAATAGTGTTTTTTCCACTGGATGGCAAACGAGCAAGTGGGTCTCCTGATGGTAAGAGATAACCTCCGCCCATAGACACCTGCAACACCAGGGGATTGCACATGCGTTGCCAACCTAGAGGCCTGAGATGGGATACCTCAAGTGCCAGTAATTTCACCGGCTGGCTTACTCTCCACGCCGAAACACAACAGTGCCACTGCTGCTTCAGGCAGGATTAGCGAACAAGATGGTGAGCAATCCGGGCGGACCTTGCACAAGGTCCTATCACCTGGAAGGTTACTGTAATAATTAGAATATTAAAGGAAATCATAAGAAGTAGGTTAAAATAACAACAAAAATTTAGAATGCTAAAGTTTTTGACTCTAAATTTGACTTTACTTGTACTTATACTTTATCCGAATTATAATAATGCACTAAGTATATATAATTTTTTCTCAAACATGCTCGGAAATGTATGCGTTAATGGTCAACGAAATGGAGACATGAGTTCTCATTTATGGCTCCCTACCAACTCCCTACATAACTTCTTGGCCTAGGCCATGAAGTATGTAGAAAATCCATTATTGTCCCGCTGCTCTAACTTTTTAATTTTGCTTACTAACATTAAACTGACAAGGGAAAAATTACGAAACAGCCAACTACCACTACTCTGTAAGCATTTGCGATACTGCGATGCGATGCGATGCGATGCGATGCGTTGCGATGTGATATATGGATGGATGGATGGATGGACGGATGGATCGATGGACGGATGGATGGATGGACGGATGGATGGACGGAGGATGGATGGATGGACGGATGGATGCACGGACGGATGGATGGATGGACGGATGGATGGGTGGACGGAACGGACAGATGGATGGACGGACGAATGGATGGATGGGTGGACGGACGGACGGACGGATGATGGATGGATGGGATGGACCGGATGGACGGATGGATGGATGACGGATGGATGGACGGACGGATGGATGGACGGACGGATGGATGGACGGACGGATGGATGGACGGACGGATGGATGGATGGACGGATGGATGGGTGGACGGACGGACAGATGGATGGACGGACGAATGGATGGATGGTGGACGGACGGACGGGACGGACGACGGACGGAGGATGGATGGGTGGACGGACGTACAGATGGATGGGTGGACGGACGGACGGACGGACGGACGGACGGATGGATGGATGGATGGACGGATGGATGGATGATGGATAGTTGACGGATGGATGGACGGACGGATGGATGGATGGATGGATGGACGGATGGATGGATGGACGGATGGATGGATGGACGGATGGATGGACGGACGGATGGATGGACGGACGGATGGATGGATGGGTGGACGGACGGACGGACGGATGGATGGATGGATGGATGGACGGATGGACGGATGGATGGATGGACGGATGATGGACGGACGGATGGATGGACGGACGGAATGGATGGACGGACGGATGGATGGACGGACGGATGGATGGATGGACGGATGGATGGGTGGAGCGGACGGACAGATGGATGGACGGACGAATGGATGGATGGGTGGACGGACGGACGGACGGACGGACGGACGGATGGATGGATGGATGGATGGACGGATGGATGGATGGACGAATGGATGGATGGACGGATGGATGGACGGACGGATGGATGGACGGACGGATGGATGGACGGACGGATGGATGGACGGGACGGATGGATGGATGACGGATGGATGGGTGGACGGACGGACAGATGGATGGAACGGACCGAATGGATGGATGGGTGGACGGACGGACGGACGGACGGACGATGGATGGATGGATGATGGACGGATGGAATGGATGGACGGATGGATGGACGGACGGATGGATGACGGACGGATGGATGGACGGACAGATGGATGGACGGACGGATGGATGGACGGACGGGATGATGGATGGACGGANCAACACGTGATAAGAATATATCAAATATTGAAAGTACTTAATACCTATATATATTTTTTTACTAGCTTAAACAGCTGTTTAAATGCAAGGGCAAAAATAGAAAATATTCAACTTAAATGTAAAAATAGTTGGAATACCTGTTAATAATTAAGCTGGTCCTTGAGATAGTATTTAAAACACTGACCTTATTATGATACTGCATCAGCTGAATAATGACCCTGATGTCGTCGGAGTAGTTTTTGATGGAGATGACCCTCATGATGTTGGCCGCGTCTTCAGCATCAGGATCCTGGCAATACTTGTTGGCAAGTACCAGGCAAGCATCAGCTTCGTGAACCTACACAGTATACCGGTTAGCAACTGGCCTGATAGGGCTAAATAACTGCTTCTAGGGCCAGACGCTAAAAATACCTAAGTCATTAAATTATTTGTAAATAATTTAAAATATTTTTATTCGAGTCAAAATGTGAACTTTGTCTAATATTGTGAGAAGTTTTACTTTGGAAGTATTGTGTTAAATAATCTTAATACTATAACTATAACAGTGAAAGAAGCGTGAAAGAACATGCAAAACAAAACAGGCGGAAGTGAATATTGTGATTGCGAATTTTACTTTAAATTCAGTTGTAAGGTTAATGATATTTTACGCAATGTTCACTTCAATAAAGGAAAAAGCAGGTGGGTGTTGGAAGTGAAATTCAATGTCTACTTACTGATAAAAACGTGCAATTTTACAAACAAGCCGTGCATCGACGTCTAAACTTACCGTAAACATTCGACAGTATCGATTATCGACAACTTTACTCGCAACTACAAAACAGGGTTAATTTTGAAACGGAAATCCTTTCTGCAGCAGCCATTAATGCCAATGTTCACCGATGTATGGAAGTTATCAATATGAATCGACATCAATAAAAGAGAGAGTATTCCAGCAAATCGCGCTGTCAATCCCTGCATTGAACCCCGATTAGTTATGCGTGTGCATTAAAGCGCGATGACGCTGAGGCTAAAGTTATTGAGTTACACAAGTCGGCGATATCGATTGTTTAAGTTATGAATATACACGAGCCATCGCATACAACACCCATTATTGGTACAGACAGTGAGACACATGGAGCCGGCCAGGCCGGACGGGGGCCGGCGGGGACGCCGTGGGACAGGAGTCTTAAGAGCAAGATCCTCGGGTGACTGGTCTGTGGGCAAAGGCAAACGGACCAAGATCGTCTCGCTGTTAACACCCCTTGCACGTCATGCGAGAGCCGGCTCGGCAGTTACTAGCGATAGCCACGCACAGACAGCGCTCATGACACAAGAAGGGATCTGTGGGTACACCGCTCCAACAGAACAACTCGGATGGTCAGTGAACGAGCATCGCTCTACGACTATAGAAAAGGCAGTCTGTACATCTTCAAACCGACACCACGCCAGAACACATGTCGCGGATTCTACTTACTTTTACCCTCTGTAGGTCGATTGGATTCATAATGGTGCCTTGAAAGAATTCCACAGTGGTAAAGTGTCTCTTGAACAGGCCTTCGAGCTCCAGGTCTGGCGGTTTCCTGTCATCAACGCTCAGTTAACACTAGGACCGGACAGTCCGCCGCCTGTCGTGGGCCGACCTTACCATGCATTCTATGTACCAAAATACGCAGTCGTGGGGTGGAACGGCGGCGCCTCGGCGCGAGCGCAGAGGCGCGACCGTCCCGCCGTGATAAGCCATGATTGCATCAAAAGAATCACAAGATAAATTTACCAAAGTGATTAAATCCTACTGTGACTATGAAACAGCACCTTTGATACAGAAGAAAAAGATCTGTCTTATGCACATAAATAAATAAAATACTGTTCACGAAGACGGTTCAATGATAACGTGGCCGTGCGAACTAATGCCTGCTAGTCGGTGTTACTCTAACCTTGACTCGCTCAAGGTCGACGGCATTCATCATTGTACCCTGAAAAAACTCGACGGTGGTGTAGTGACGCTTCAGCAAACCCTCCAGCTCTAGGTCGGGCTCTTTTCTGTAAGGCGTCGCGTGATACACCACATCAGGCATGCGTTTCATTCAGTACTTCATACATATTCTTTAGTGCCAAACAATGTTTTCTTTCATATTTGAAGAGGTTTTCTTTTACGTTCTTGCATTTTAGTATATTTAAGTATTGGTCATTTTGCGAAAAGTCGTTATGAAAATCAGTACCACTGATCTCTATTTATCATCAATCATCATGGTTCAAAAATAATAAATTTATGTCTAAGCACTTTTTTTTTTCTATAGTAAGTAGCGACTTTTCGCGAAAAACGCCACAAAAATATTTTAAATACTAAAGACAGTCACTAATTTCATTCGTTTTCAAATTAATCGCATCTGGGTCGGTGTAGTTTGGTCATAGTCATAATGTAGATACAGTCGACTATAAAAAGATGCATTTTCATTTTTCCACGTTATTGTATTGAAAACATGTTTGTAGTCAACTGAATATACTATTGAAAAGTATCACAGACTTATTTCACTCGGTCCTGTAGGACTATTTATCTAAAATTCTCTCCTTTAGAAGATTTTGTGAAGGAGCTGGGATGTTTCAGATAATCTTAGCAAACTAAACGTTCTATCCGTAATGTAGAAAAACATAATACGAGTATAAAGTATACAAAATATAAGTTGGTAATACTGACCTGTGTAAAAAAACAACCTCGACGTCCACATCTTCTCGGTCTTCATGTAGGAAGTCTTTTAAAAAATGGCTCACTGATTCGTATGTTATGTGTCCACAAACAACTATATGCCTGAAAACGTGTACAAATATTATAACATCATTCTGTATAATTTCTATATATTTTGCTGCTACAACAGAATGGCTTGTGAAAAGAACGAAAGAAGCACAAGCGGATTTTAAGTATCAAGAAGTTTTATTGCTTTAAATTTTCTTGGGCACTATTGATAATTGCGATATTGTGATAATTTGCAGAGTAATTGAAACAAGCTGTGCAAATCTTGATCGTATAATTGCATCAGCGTAAAATCGCTTAAAAACAGCAAAATTTCAAAAAAAGCTTTATTTAGTTAAATAAAAGAGGACAGAAAAGACAGAAGTATAGCCATTTCATGTTTTACTTAACACCTGGGACCACATTGTCAAGGTATTCATTATTTAAGAGAAAAGAATAGACACTAATAGTGTAAAAAGGCCGCAACAGGGTTAAATAAAACTATTGATAGAAGCACGAACTACTGATTAAGCAGGCAACGTCTTTATTTTGCTGCTAAGTTAGAACTAATTCACTCAGATTTTGAAAGTATCACAACTATTAAAGATAATAAAACTAACAACTTCAGAAACAAAGGCGTTGCGTGTAATATTCTAAATGATCACTATGATGTTGTTCATCAGTTTGTGGCGGATTTGAACTAGAGTGACTGTCTCGACAGTTAACAGTATCAACTGATAAACAAACACTTGCTTTGCTCATAGTAGCGCATCATCCACAAAAAAATAACACAATGGTCTACTAGGAAGCTCAGTTTCGATCAGGATTTGTGATACTATCTAATAAATTAAAAGAAAACCATGTAAATATAATCAACAGGGGCACTTGGAAGTGTGTAAGGATTTACTTGCAATGACAAAGTGTGGTATTGGGGCACTATTCGAAAGAAATAAGAATTTGTGGCATAGACAAATTAATAAAAGTGTGTTTTCATACAGGAATGCCAACAATTATGATAATCGTACACTAGTGATAAAAGCTTGCGTCCAGTACAGTCCTCTGTAAAGACTTGAATGCTCATAAGGTCTAGTGACTTGGAAACTCAGATCTGTTTAGGATATGGTATCAATTCTTTATAAGTTCGTCTCGGAAAATACAAGAGTTAGTAAGAAAACAAAACACATCGGGAACGTGAAAATAGTTCACAGTGCCAAAATGGTAGCAGTAAATGTTTAGTATTGCAATTCACGAACAAACAAAAACAAAACAAATATTAGAGGTTTTATTATTCAAATCACACTCCAAATTAAAATCAACATTACAGAAAATAAGATAGAAAAGAATTTGCTCACAATTATAACATGCAAACTATAATTCATCTAAGGTGTGGCAAAGGAACTGATTTAATTTTAATCAATTATATAACCAAGTTCTACCTTGTATTGATTGCAAACAACGCAAACAATTTTCAAATTAATAAATCCAACAAATTTGGAATAAATGATTCGTGTGTCGCTGCTAAGATGATGTCACTCATGTCAATGGTAAGTCGACAACTAAGCTAATTTTGCGTTAAAAATGTCCTCAATGCACACAGCCTTGCCACGCTCTATGAATTTACGTAAATACATTAAACTAAATTAACCGAGGGGCTCGATCCAAAAATCCAAAAGTACATTACAGATTGCAAAACAGTAAAGAGGGTCAACATTAAGAATTAAGAGTACAGTACAGTTACAGATGTCGTGCAGGCAGGGAGTACAGAAGGAGGCGAGCGGATGGCACTCACTAGGTACGGTACGGGTAAGGGTACGGTACGCCGCATCAACAGCCCCCGGGCCGGCGAGCGCGGCGCACCGGCCCGCCGGGCCCGCCGCGCCGCGCGAGGAGCTGTCGACGCCAACACACGAGCGACTCCAACAACACACTACGGTACCACTCAACATTTAACTCTTCCTAACTAAGCTTTACGGTTAACATTCCATAAATACGCTAAAAGAACATAATCATGAAACCTATAATGACGAGCGATACCACTAGCCACTATCTGCTTTTCACTATTCAACTGAACTCAAATTCAAAGGTATCTTACAATGAATATCGATTCATAAAAACAAAGACAACTCGCGGGACTCGTGTCCCAAGATAAAGTGAGAACACAGAAGCGTGCTAAGAGAGGAAAAGGAAGATATAGATTTCACAACACGGAACACATTCAACGGAACGGAGTGAAGACAGCGGCTCACCTGCGTCCCCGCTCATTCTTGTGGGTGCCGCCATACTTGGGTCTAGTGCCGATTAAGTCAATTATCTCTGGGATACAACTGGCAAATATCGCCTAAACGCCGACAGACAAAACAAGACATTCACATTCAAGTCGACAAGTGATTCAGGGTGGCGGTGGCAGGGAGCCGCCGGCGCCGGCTGGCGGGCGCGGGCGGCTCCTGCTCGCGCGGCGCGGGCCGAGGCGCGGGCGCGGGCGCGAGCGCGGGCGCGGGCGCGGACGCGGGCGCGGGCGCGGGCGCGGGGCGGGCACTGGCTGTGTGTGACGTCGGGACGAGCTGGCGAGGTGCCGGAGCTAGCGCTACAGCGTGGCGACAGGCATCGTGTGCAAGCGAACAAACCAAACACTACTTCATCGACAGCATTACAATACTTTACATCGGCTCTCTCCAGATCTAGTCTCGTTAGAAGGATTAAAAAGCTTAATGGTATCTCGAGTAAAATTTACGAAAAAAGGCATGTAGTAATGCGTCGGTCGACCGCGCGCCTGTCTCCCGAGTGCGGGGAGAGGAGCGCGGCCGCCGGGAGCTAACTCTTCGAGCATGCGCCACGGCACCGAGAGACCGATTCTAGTGAAGGATTAATAAATTTCATTAGCAAACTCCGCATTCATTCAACCAAGTCAGATCGAAACCGTGAGAGGTAAGAAGGCAGGAAGCCGTGTGGAGCGGGGGCGTGTGAGCAGGGTACCTGCGGCGGACGTCCTTGTTGTACCGGCCGCCGTATTTGTTCCGCTGCGCCGCCAGCTCCGTGATCTCGGGGATCCAGCTGGCGAACACAGCCTACGATACACAGCAAACACCGTGAGGTGAGTGACCTCGCGCAACCCCGCGCGCCCGCCGCCCGCCCCGCCCGACCCGCGGCCGCGTACCCTCGCGCTCGCACAAGGCTGTGTGGCTTGAGTGTCGTCTGTCTGCGTGGTGGCTGTGGCTGTGGGTGTGGATGTGCGGGGCTTGGGTGCCGTGCCGAGCTACGCTAGCGGCGGGAGCTACGTGACCGGCGCAAGCCGTGACGGGACTCGTGACCGGGTGCATGCAAAGCCTAAGGATACATACGCTAACTAATCGATGAACAGAACTTAAAAAGAAATCGGTATAGCCGGTTCCTAAACTAAGACGATGGGCATTCGATATAGACGCTTGGTAGAGCGTAGCCACAGGCGGGCCGTCGCGCGCGGCGGGCCGGCGTGCCTCGCTGGCGCGCTAGCGGAGCGCAGCGGCGGTAGCGCGCAGCGACGGCACGCCCGCCACCGCGCGCGGGGCTGGCGAGTGGCCACGAGTAGATGACACAATACATCTGACGGCACTGAGCAAGCTTTTGTATAGGTGATGATCTCACATCGTCTCCGAGAGCTCGAGCGAGTCAGACCGCTCGGCCTCGCCGCTCACGCGCGCGCTCCGCGGTATGAATCGCCCTCACTTTCGTCGGTCAATTGATATGTCAAACTGATACCTTTTTCCATGTTCACGCTTCAGCTCGCCACTGTACTTGGACCTACTTCCTACCAGCTCTATAATTTCAGGAATGCTACTAGCGAACATTGCCTGCAACAGACCATGGTGTCGGTCGAATATCGGGGCCGGTGCACGCGGACACCATCGCGTGGTGCACGACAATGTCCACCTCGAGTCTCAGTATAACTATTGTGACATATCGTAAAGTGTAGCCGGTAGCGGAGCGAAATAATAAAATAAAAGGAACAAAGTGTGTGTCTACCGGTGAGGTGAGCAACTGAACACAGCCAGGCACAGTGAAGCATGCAGAGATCGCGAGTTGGGAGGGGGGAGCGGCGCGGGGGCCCGGCGGCCGGACGCCTCCACTCCGGGCAATACGTATCTCGTCTCGTACCACTGTCCCCATATACACATCTCCAATATTTAAGCACGGGAAGAGAGTTCCTCCGGCAGCGTACGTGCTATCACATAACAAAGCAAAAGAAAAAACAAAATACACCCATGCAGTTAAAAATTATCGCTCGAAGCCCATTTCATAATGCGGTAATCGAGTGATGCTCTTAGTTAAGCGGCCAAGAAGTTAGAAGATTGCACAGTGAGGGCGGCGAGGCGGCGGCGGCCGACCCAGCGGGGCGGCGCGGCCTCGCGATCACAGAACCGACATGCTCTAGGGTGCACTAGCAGGCGACAACCATTCACGAGCTGTGCGTCCGTACACTGGTCTAACAACTCCCATGTGGACTATGTTACATCTCAACAGGTAATCTTTAACGTTTCCTTTTGCTTTGTTATTCGTTTAGCTATTTATGCAAGGAATCGCAAGCGCGGCGGAACATTACGGAGCCGTGGACTACGAGAAACCGGAAGGCAACAAAATGAATGTCGGTTTAATGACTTCAATGCCGTACTACGGAAAACTAAACTTGCCTCTCCTTGCAATGATACACTTTAAAATATTTTGTAATACTGATCTTTAAATTCATTTCAATTATTAATCATATGTTAAATATATAATTGAAAATGAAACTTACCAAGCCGACGAGGAGAAAAAAAACCAAAAAGGTTCTGCCAAGAACAGTGTGGCAAAACACATCACCGTAACCTACTGTGGACATGGTGACTATTAGAAAGTATACGCATGTCCAGTACGATAGTTGCTGCGAGTTCGAAAAGTCCAGCGGGTCGCCAGAGTTTTCCAGCTGGAAAAGACAAAAGAAAACGTCCAGTTTACGGTTCTATGACGTATGGACTCTTTTTAGGGTTGTGTAGTCAACTAGGAACCCTTATAGTTTCGCCATGTCTGTCTGTCCGCGGCTAAGCTCAAAGACTGTTAGCACTAGAAAGCTGTAATTTGGCGTGAATATACATATCAGTTACGCCGACAAAGTGGTAAAATCATCATCATCATCCCAGCCTATATACGTCCCACTGCTGGGCACAGGCCTCCTCTCAGAACAAGAGGGCTTGGGCCATAGTTCCCACGCGGGCCCAGTGCGGATTGGGAACTTCGCACGCAGTGGTAAAATAAAAAATATTTTTTTTTTGGGTACCTCCCATAAAGTGGGGGTTACTTTTTTTGACTAACCCAATGGTGTAGGGGTATCGTTGGATAGGTTCTTATTGAAGGAAACCGTTGAGGGGTTGCCATTACGATTTTTCGATTCAGTTTTAAAGTGCAAATTTTCATTAAAATCGAGCGTCGTCCCCTAAAAATTCTTTACAAGGAAAACTATAACGGCTAAGATTGCATGAGAATTATTAGTAGTTTAAGAGTAAATAGCAGCCCAGGGTACAAAATATGCCTAAACTTGGAAGATTCCGTAGACAATACGAAATCGTTAGAAAAATATTAGGTACTTGTTTTTTTCGTAATGGCTACGGAACCCTATCTTGAACGTCTCCGACACGCTCTTGGCCGGATTTCTTTTGTATAGGTACGCGTGGGTTGTCTAGTGAAGTCAGACGTTCTGAGGCTTTATTTTCTAACATACTTCGAATCACAATCTTATTCACCACTTCTTTCTGTCACACCCACACCGTATAAGACGAGGGTAGAAAGATATGGTGGATGCGTTCGCGAACGGCAGCGCGTTGGACAAAACGGCCTCCCTTTGGAAAAACCGATGACAAAAGTGTAGGTAAACTGTGCGAAAAGACTTCATCATCATCATCATCATCAGCCGGAAGAAGTCCACTGCTGAAGAAAGTCCTCCCCTTAGGATGCCACAATGAACTTATTGACCACTTGATTGATGACATGACGAAATGATTTATTGCGTTCCTATGTTGGATCAACTAATAAATGTTTTACTATCAGTATTCATACATGTACCTAGTATATAACTACGGTTATTTAAAAGATAACATTAATAGAAAAGATGTGGAATTGGACTATTAAGCCGAGTTTAGACTTGCAGGAAAAATCGTGCAAGTTGCATTATATTGCGGCGCTCGATTGACCACTACAACTCGTTGCCTTCACGGCCTCGCAATGTAATGCAACTTGCACGATTTTTCTTACAAGTCTTAACTCGGCTTTAGACTCGCCCTACATTGGCTGGTATGAAGCAGCCGTAGAAATTTGATCGACAAAAGATAATGTGTTTATTCTCGGCATTAGGCGATCGGGTTACATCGTTATCTTCCTTATAGTATAGACTCTGGCCAGTGAAAGCTGTCCACGCATTTTTTACGAAACTTTAATCTGGTATCATTTTTGAGACTGTCAAAATTGACATTCTAGCCTGGCTTAAATAATTTTGATACTTATGCCATAAGAAAAAAATAAATTATGTTTTGTAAATTCATGGCAGGATGGTAGGAGCATCCTCAAAATGCAAATTTTATAAGATTATGTTAGAATTAAAATGTTAGAATATATATACAAAGCGAATCTGGTCAAAATGGTCCAAAAATTGATGCGTCTCCGGACTTTACGTAAATGGGTACCGACAAAGATCATAAAATTTGTACTTGTCGCACACGCAACAAGTAAGCATCGCATTTTTTGGAGCCAAAATGGCAAAAACGAAACCCTTATAGTTTCGTCAAGTCCGTCTGTCTCTGTCTGCCTGTCCGTCCGTATGTCACAGGCATTTACTCGAAACTACAAGATGTATATCAATGAAATTTGGAGTACAGATGTCTTGTGTTGTTTGTTTTTGAATAAATACTCGTAGCTACAGCAACTATAGCTGCAGCGACTATAGTCTAGTTCTACTAAAAAAAACTCACCAAATGAATAATACCGGCTGCTGTCAACCATACTGATATAAATATAGATACCAACTGCGCCAACCGAATTGAGCTCGATGTTTTTAATATATTGAGGTACTGCAAAATATCAGGCACGGTCATCAAGCGTAGAGCTCGGAGAAATCTTAGCCCTGAAAATATAGGTAGAACCAAAGTAAGTTCTCGTAAAAAAAAACTAATTAAGTACTTTATTTTTTGTAAAGTGGTTCAGTAAGCTGTACATTACTTGCAATAATGCAATCCATCCGATCCGATTCCATAATTAGCAAATTTGATACAATCGAGTTAGTATTACTTCGTCGAAAATGCAGCTGGTCTAAGTAGCAAGTCGTCTAAGAAGCAACTGGTCTAAGTAGCAAGTGGTCTAAGAAACAGGTTAACTCTAGTTGCTTTATAGACCATTTGCTACTTAGATAAGCTTGTTTTTTAGATGAAGTGATTACCCAAAAAAGCTTATGAAAATTACTGAGACTTACCTATCCACGTTCTATCCAGGTATATTGATACAAAGGATGGTGGTATCGTGAAATAATCTACAAATGAATACATCTCGAGCATGAACCACAGTTTGTCACTAGCTGCTATAAACTGGAACAAAAACATGTACACTTTAAACTTTACTTTAAGTAAGATTGTCAGAACCATTTTATTCTTACCCACGAACATTTCTTCTAGAAACAATAGTACCTAAATTACTGTAGAGGCCGGCAACCCCACGTTCCGGCCGAGGCTTGTATAGTGCTTTTCTCAAACATGACATGAAATAAAATAAAAAACAAGAAATCAAGTTGGCGGGACGCTTAGTCTTGTCGCCCTGTTGTGTGCACGCGGGTCGCGCTGGCTGCTGGCGCGGCAGCTGCGGGTGCTGCTCGGCGTAGGCCGAGTCACAGAGCGCGCGTTGAAACAAAAGACGGTTGCATTGCCGGCCAGCGGCCTGCAAAGTTGTATGAAATCTCTTTGCAGGCCGCTAGAGTGACCGCGCGCAGGCAGCCCGCAGCAGCGTCTGCATTGCGATACTTCTCAGCCTATTATTTGTAACACAACGTCAATATTTCATGTCATGTTTGAGAAAAAAAGTTTTTAGTTGCGCCGGTCGGGATTCGAACCCGCAGCGCTCCTGGCCAACCAACTGCACACTTGGCTCCCGACAAACCCTTGCAGTAGGCTGTTTTTTTTTAAATCTATGATTGCAGTTTCTCTCGTCTATAAAATCGACGACATGTTCCAGATCGTTCTATATGTCTTATAGTTTCACAGTTACACATGACCCATCTATAGGGCCCACCCGGTAATACTACAATACAAGGTATAAACTTTACTTACTCGTATAAAAAAGTAGACCATAAAAAATATGTTAAAGGCAAGGTCGATCTGCTGAGTAATATTGTCGCTCCATTTCTGACACCGCTCCACCTCCTCACTGCAAATGTGAAGTCAATATTAGGGTAGGCCGAGCACGGATAGACAGACACACAGTTTGACGCCAACGGGTTAAGCCAACTGCTAAGGTACTCTACTATCTTGCTATGCCAAAATGTTGTTCAAAATTTTAATCGTAGAGCTTTTCTAACTTAAAATGACGCGCGCCTCACTCAACAAAATCAGTTCATTATGACTACTTAGACAGCATAATCTTACAATAACCGTGTCAGCCTAACAGGGAGAGCTTCCCGTTGGACTCTGGCGATTAACTGTTAGTTTTGCTGTCTAACTAGTCGTAATGAACTGATTTAGTTGAGTGCCCACCCGTCATTTTAAATTAGACAAGCTCTACGAACTTCCTTCATGGTCAATCGTTGCGACGCGACCCACTATGTTGTGCGACGCATTCGCTTGTAGGTATTCATCAATGTTTCATATTTCATATTCACTGGAATTGTCTATCTATGTGGGGTTGTCTAAAGGGTCAATTTGTACTTTATTTTGAGAAGATTAGATTGCTTATAATTTACGCGTGGATTATTACGTTATACTAGGTACTAAATTCTATGAAGACGTTTGATTCGAACATTTTCCCAAATTCGTTATTTCCTACTAGCAAAATTTTCGTTCGTATTTTTCACGAATGCTTTTTTCCCAATATGCTTTTTTACGAATCTTATTTTAACAATTTCGTTTTTTCCCAATTTTAATCGACACAGGAACATAGATAGGTTTGTGATATGTCATGTGTTAAGTTTGCATCGGCCCGAAGGGCCAAAACCACACAAATAGCAGGAGATCCGCGTTAGCGGAGCGCCGTTGATACCGTTTCTGTGTCGATTAAAATTGGGAAAAACTCGACTGTGAAAATAAGAGCTTCAGTAAAAAAACCATATTTAGAAAAAAAAATGGGAAAAAAAGCGAATGGAAATTTTGCTGCTAGGAAATAACGATTTTGGGAAAATGACCCAACAAATCTCATAAAATAGGAAGGAGGAGATTATTAATTCGGTCACAGATTCGGTTGTTTTTTTTGACATAGCAAAACAGTATCAGCCGATGGTGACAAAAAGCCAACATATAAACTATCAGCAAACAATTTGGGTCACATTTATTTAACTCACGTATTCCTTTATCAGCATTATCACAAGATTATTACAAATTAATAATGCAGCAGCAATGTAATAGTAGTTTGTAATGCAAGTGCGATATGTGCCATTCCCAATGTGTTAAATTTCGAGCACGAGCCCGGCCTAATTATTGCACTAGTTGGGAATGATCGTTTCGCACTAGCATCGCATGATGTTTTTCAACACCTTTGTAAAAAAATAACAATTAAACAGTAAATGGTACTTTCGCATTTAAAAATTTCGGGGTAGATATTTACAGTCATGTAATTAAAAAGATTTAATAAGTATTAAATTATATTAGACTATAATGGTTTGTTTCTTATGTTATTATTTTATTTTTACACCAATAAATAACAAAGCCGAGAAAATCAATACTGATCATACATAATATTAACTAGAAACCCCTTGACTTAAGCCTTATGCACACGAGGCTGAAGATGCAAATAAATTTGATAAAATTTGTAAAGCAAAAAGCACTAGTGTGAAAAAAATCCAACTTCGCGCACTCTTATCAGCTATATAAGGTGCTAACAAATTGGGTACCAATGTTTTTACAGCTGATAGTACTCGTCTCTAGGAGTAGACTAAAGTATAAAATATGTAAAAGTTTATGTTACTTTTTGGAGATAATTAGAGAATCGACTTTACTACGTAAAAGCACCTTGTTAATGAGATAATTAATAGTCAGTGATTAAAACTTCCTTGACTGTCTTGACTGTCACGAGTAACTGGCCACTTCACTTAGATACATTTGAGATACATAAACGTCAAAGTCACATAATTTTCCCGCCAATCGTTGTCGCTTATGACAAACGACGGTACACTTGATAAAAAGTGTTAAATATCTTGTCACTCAAATGCACAGGCTGATTATGTTTGGGCGGAATGATAATTTATTTATTTTATATATATGAATTAAATAAAAAATATCGTATAAAAAGTTTTATTAATTTTTATTTAAAGTTGATTGTTTTGATCTCACGTCTCTTAAAATATTGGTGAAGTACCAATGTTAGCACCTTGTATAAACACGTATTTTTATCTTAGCACATGTGTTGAAAAGTATTTTTTTAATGATTATGGGAAGGAGTATTACCTGGACGCGTCAATGAAGTAGATGATCAGCGATGCTATACTCAGGATGAACACCAACACTACCTGGAAAAGTGAAGTTTTTTTCTTAAAAAAATATCACGACTTCAAATGCTAAAATACATTAATTATAATTATACCTAGTAACGATTTTAAAAATATATACAAATAGGATTACATTTGTAGAAATTACTTATGAACATTATATAAATAAGTAAATGAAATTTAATCACAAAAATCATTTTCAAATCAACCTTTTTTTCAGACTGTTCTGCTTGTTGACTGTACTTGCTGCGAATTTGAACTAACAGTTAGAAATTGGTTAAATTTGTCAGATATGCGGAATTATCCAATGCTATTTACGCGGATTTGCACTCTGCAATTATGATTTTTATATTTCTCTTAGTATTATTTATTGTCTCTAGTAGTAGAGGTAGTGCCTTCTAGAAGACATGAGGTGAGCTTCTATATAGGTACAATAGAGATCTCCCTCCTCCAGGCATCTGCCATGCACCAATACCATCTATCCCATATCATACAGTCACCAGCATTAATATCTGTCACAGCGGAGCGTGCAAAAATATCTGACAAGTCCTTCCGGCCCTAAAAATAGAGTCGTATCAGATACTTATGCACGCTTGTTGTGTCAGATATTGGTGATGGTGACTGTACCATATACCTACCATCTGGTATGCCTGGGGACCGAAGGCGTCCGACCCGAAGTTTAGGTAATATGCGTCCGAGTTGAGAAACTTCGATGGTGCTATGCAGGATGCTGGTGTTTCTATATTTGCTCACTAGATATGGCTACCAGTTGCTACACAGTAAATGACAGCTTCTCAAGATATTATTTATTACAAAGTTGGGATGTAAACCACGTCTCTATTATCATACATCCATTCATGCAAATTCAGTCCATTTGTATGGATCTTAATGCCTTGATTGCCGCGAGCATCACTCTTTATTTGCAGAGTGCACGCCTACTTAATATTCAAAGACGTGTCTGTAATAATTGAATTATGAGTCAAGATGCTTACTCAGTATGATTGGAATTGACACGATGATCTAATAGTAGAATATGCATGCAGATTTTAGCGCTAGATTCATACTTGGCTTTTGCTTTGGGTTGCACTGAGGAGATGAATAAGAGGGTTTGGGTCTTAAGTAGTTCCTTTTTGACTCAGTGCGTGTCGGGAACTTGACATACAACTGAACATCTTCGCAGCTGTGTGCAGGTTTCCCAACAAAAAATTTCGTTCATCTTAAAGCTTAAAGTTTTCTAAGTTAATAAGGTTAGATTAGGTTACTAAAAATGTCTGCAACGCACCAACGACTTCCACAACTGCTTAGGTATATTGGGTTAGTTTGTCTACAATACAAAAAAAAAGTTAAAATTTGGACAAATTCCGGACGAAAAGGCCTTAATTCCAAAACACCGACGAATGCGGATGTCTGGCAACCCTAGACACCGGCTCATTTGTTCAGCCTTACGAACACTCATTGGTATCAATATATCAAGTAACAGTAAACATCCCTGACTAATTACGCAGCTTAATACTTGAGCACGAACGCTTATTTACTTAGCGAAAGTTAACAAATTTCCGCGACAATTTAAGCATTGGGACGTCTAGGTTCTGCCATTAGCGAAGTTCGTATCGGAAGTGTGCCAACTCGGCAACTACTTAACTAATGAGCAATTGGTAACTTCGTCTTATGAATTAAACTGCCGAGTCATTTTTCACGTTGCACATGTTCTCATGATTCAGCATTTCTGATGCTTGAGAAGATTTAGATTTTATGACTTGTCTGATTGCTTCAGTATGTGGCAGAGGCAGATACTGCAAAAGCAATCAATACATGCACGCAAACAAGATACAAATTTCTTTTTGATTAAGCGAGTGCCTTCGCATATCTCCATTCCAGCTGCGGGAAAAAATGCTTTCTTATGTCTGTCCAGTGGATGGCCTGCTGTTTTCATATCTACAGGTCGCATTTTCAACCGAATGATTTCAATACAATTTTTTGTCGACAAAATACCAATGGCGTAATAGTTATTAATCTAGAAATATTAAAAACTTTACACACGAGTGAGCACATTATTACCATTTCAATTTAAATTGCTCGCACAGAGTTCTAAAGCTTGAAGATTTCTAATAGGTACGGGAACGATATATACATGTAAATAAACTTTGGAAACAAAGTTGCCAAAGATTGCTTAGGGTGCTAAAGACATAGTATGACCTAAGCTTACGGCTAGGACATCATTGAAGGCTGGTGCGGCGGCTGCAACGGCCGAAACAGCAAAGTGCTGTAAATATGAAAATCTGGCATTTCATATTTGCGGCTTTTGCTGTTGTAACGCTTGGTCCGTGGGGTCCCGAAGCAAAAACTCTCTTTAAATTTAAAAAAAAGAAGCTTGCCCGTTCCACTGGTGACCATAGGGCTGGCTCTTTCCTCGGTCAACGTATTGGCATTGCCATACAACGAGGAAACGCAGCCAGGCTTATGGGCACCCTGCCCAATAGCAGACTTGGGTGATATTTGTAAATATAGATTTTTAGGATTAGAGTAAGTTCGTTTTAGTTCTATTTTTATTTATTTCTGTTAATAATTATTGTATTATATTATTTGTTTGTTTATTAATTAAAGGACCTTTTTTTCGGCTAGGTAGGTACCGCATCAACTTACCCTTAAAACTAAAGTAATACCTATAATTAGATACGAGTATCCTAAAATTAATCTGAAATATTTGCCTTTGCCTTTAGTTTGCCATCGGAATTTTAGATTCAAGATGAAGTCCCTGCAAAAATTCCGAAAAACATTAAAAGACGTATTCAGTCGAACTAACCCATCCCCTTTTTTATATTCTATTGGATGGCAAACGAGCAAGTGGGTCTCCTGATGGTAAGAGATCACAACCGCCCATAAACACCAGGGGTATTGCAGATGCGTTGCCAACATAGAGGCCTAAGATGGGATACCTCAAGTGCCAGTAATTTCACCGGCTGTCTTACTCTCCACGCCGAAATACAACAGTGCAAGCACTGCAGCTTCACGGCAGGATTAGCGAGCAAGATGGTGGTAGCAATCCGGGCGGACCTTGCACAAGGTCCTACCACCTGCAAACCAAAAGGTTAATGCAGGGTCGGCAACCCGCGAGTGATACTTCGGGTGTTGCAAGCGTACCTAGGCGGCGGTAATTGCTTAACATCAGGCGGGCCGCATGCCTGTTTTCCACCGACGTAGTATAAAAAACCGAAACCGTCTACCGTCTACTGAAATATTATGAATTTGTTTAAAGACTGCTATCAGAAGTCTTTGAAAACCGTTCATCTCCAACGTTCGCGCTCGGTTATTAGATTACAGGGCGGTGGTCGAAGGCTAATCCAGTTATAGGCATCCAATTACGGGAGGCTGGTGCCGCGCCGGCGGCGTCCTTGCCAGGATTTAATAACATGTATGGAATGCTCATTCTAGTCCTCGACGAGACGTGACACATTCCGATGTGCATATGAAATAAATTGAAAATAACTTGGTAATTTCTTATACTTAGAACTACCTAAATAACAACAAACTACCCAAACATAGATTGACTCTAAGGAAAAAAAGTGCATACTATATATGTGTATTAAAATTTATAATAAAATTCCTGCTACATGGAAAATACTATCCAATACCGAATTTATGGAAAAACTGTAGAAATTCTTATGTAATGCCTGCTTTTACAGCATTGATGAATTTTTTAGCTATAAATTTTGATCTGACTTTTAAATACATAAAACTTAGAAATTTATTGCAATTACGAGTATAATGATAAAAATATAATAACAATTAAAATTAAGTTCTACCCAATTGTATTTTAAATATACTTGACATGTATGGTTGTTGTTAAATTTAAATGATGACGGCAATTCTATGCTACCTATTTTGACTTTAATCAACTGTTTTTTTATATCATATCTTGTAAATTCAAGGGTTAATTCCTTTGTAGACTAATTTTCACATGCCTGATGGCCGAACATATTACGGATCGCTAATAATACTGTACCTACCTTATTTATATGTACCATATTATGTTCTGTGAATAAATATTCATTCATTCATTCAAAATGAAAACTTGGGGACGTTGAGCAGGTGAGAGTCCGGCACCTACTGGGTTGTCCTTTCCCTGTCGTCTAGAACGGATATTTACCAGCTGCATGCCCTCATCTCTTATAAAGCACCTCAAATAAAATGAAAATAAACAAAAGCAAGGACCTAGCGTCTTCTCTTCAGCTCCTCCGGCTATCTTAACCCCGCAGTTTCCTCCAAAATAAACAGCAACAACTTGAACATTAGGAACTGTCGATTTACAACGGGGATGTATTAAGGAAGTTAATTTTATTTATTTACTTGATTTATTTATAAGAGGGAGGCAAACGAGCAAGCGGGTCATTTGATAGGAAATGATCACAATCATTCATGAGTATCAACTACTCAAGGACTCATTGGTCCGTTGCCGGCCACTGCTGACGGAAGTTGATTCCACATTTTCAATGGTAGGTAGTTTAAAAAAAGACGTGTAAAAGAGCCCATTGCGGCCTACTTACAGAATAAATGATTTGAATTTGGAAATGCCGAAGGAAACGCACAGTTCCGCCATTCATCGAGATGGTGTACTGAAAATCAGTGCTGTTTCAGTCAAGATGTCCTATGGAAGCCCTAACCCCTAACCCTAACCTAAGCCTACGCTGAGAATATCCCTTTTGGCATAGCAAAAGTCATACTGTTCGTTCTAGTCATAGGCGTACATAGAGGGGGGACCCGGGTAGGCGTGTCCACCCCAGGATGCTGGATTTCCAATTAAAATTTCTATAATAGCAATAGGTACTGATATCTTCACACAAAAATCCAGGCCAGGCCTCCCCTTGAAAAATAACCCTAGATACGAGTACGCCAATGGTTCTAGTTTAGTTTTTATATTAATTATAATCATGTAATAAGTCTTCTTTGTTGTACATATTTACCTTGTGTACCTACATACATTTACTCCAATTAAATACTTATTTGTTTACCAAATTTCAAGTGAATTCTACGCCTAAAAGTGGGTCAAATTCAACTCGCGAGATTTGATACAGCTAACTAAAACACAAATGACAGGTGAAACTAAAGAAAAGCTAACACGTAACTAAGATTGTTTTTTTGGAATCTTTTTGTATTTTTTTATTTCAATTCCAAATTTTTACTTTTACGGTCATCCCGTAAAACCTAAATATTGAAATTGAAATAAAAAATACAAAAAGATTCCAAAAAACCAATCTTAATTTGATTGCTTAGTAACGACATCTCTTGTCCGGGTGAGCGGTTAGTTCCAATGGAGTGCCGAAAAAGTTTCTCGATGAGGGCTACGGTACAGATGTCGCTAGCGTCACTGCTTAAGTGGCTAAATAAGAAACAAACAAGCTGAGATATGAGGTGCATAGGGGAAATTCGTGTCGGTACCGTTGACCATCAGTGATGTAGCGGTATAGCACGCGGTACGGAATACCGAGGACCTGGGTTCGATTCCCAGTGCTGGTCTTATTTTTCTGGTTTTTCTGTGCATCTATATTTCAGTTTGTATTTTCAATTTCTAACACGTAACCTTTAATCGATTTACAGGTGTACCCTACATAAGGCTCACGAGCGTTTAGCCCGCCCGTTCCAGTGTGTTATGAATATTGATGCATACAAACGATGGCCCGTTTCTACTAATATAAGGATAAATACTTCACTTAAAAGAGAAACTACTTGTATCAGAAGTTGACGCAAATAGTCATCGTATGCATCAATATTCATAACACACTGGAACGGGCGGGCAAAACGCTCGTGAGCCATACCCAAGTATACGTAGAAGCGGTCAGACTACCAAGTGACGTCGTAACTAACAGCTGCATTATAGACGAAATGCTAAGGTCAGCCAAAGCAATGACAAAGTGTATCTGTTATTTATATACTGTAAGTTACGTACGATCGAAAGTAAAAAAAGAACAAAATACAACATAGTGTAAAATTAAGTCTTCCCGCCAACCGCTATCTGTACGCTTATAGAGCTTTTAAATTAAGCTACGGATTTAAATGCGTTGATCACCATCAGTTAGGTATTTTTTCACAGAATATAGAGCGAGTATATATTAGCAACGCGCCCCGGCTTCACGCGGGATAGTTTTTGGGAAATGTGGCCGAAAAATGTTAAGTGCCTCATAGATCCTTTTATATCCGCAAACTATGGTTGTTCACCCTTGCTTGTATATTAAAACGGTTCATTAGAGTACGCTGCCTAGTTTAATTACACTGCGGTACAATTAAGCATAGTTTTATGTAAAAAATAAGCACATTCTTATGCCCTAGTTCCCTAATGACGGCACGGAACGTGTACGATAAATTCGACTGGAACATTGACAAAGACTGAAAGGCTTAGAAAAATAAAACGGTCACTCGAAGATTACAGTAACAAGGTTAATTCTGGTGTAGAGATTGAGCTACTCCCACTAGTCCCCATTAGTAGTTTAATTGATGGAACTTTGTACTTCTTAAAATATTTTTCTTAAATACCTTCCATCGACACTATCAATGATTCCGTCAATGTAATTATATTATTATGAAAAAATTACTTTCTGCCAAGTTTCTTGCGGCGCATTCTTCTTGGCAATGATGGTCTTTACGAAAGCGCTGGTAGTTTAAAAAATGACGTGTAAAAGTGCTCATTGCGGCCTATTTACTATATAAATGATTTGAATTTGAATTTTGAAGTTGAAGAGGCACTCTCAGTTGGCAGATTTTCGGTAGCTTCAGTATTTGTCAGATATTGGTGCTGGCGACTGTATTTTGTTAAGTACATGAAAACTATATGTTTTCATTGAGTAGAACTTATCTTCCAAAAATTCAAATAAGTAGTTAAATTAGAACTAATCCTAGATATTAATATAGAACTAGTGGGAAATTATAACAGACAAATAAATTTGCGAAACTAATGGAGCCGTCAGAGCTGATCAATATTGGCTACTGATGACGGTAGAAGCCGATTTCCGGATAGCAACTTCAATTGAAGAACGCGTTTTAGAATAATAATAATATAAATTTTTATTCACCATCACAAACCAAAAATTACAATACAAGACAGATAACATATTAAGTGAGGCAAAATGGATTATGTAAGATGGTCGAAACAATTACCTATCAGTTTTAACCATCAACTAGATGAATCGTCAATCATTAGATGCCCTCTCATTGTGTTTTACTGAATTAAACACCAATGCTGTTTATAAGAAGACGTGGGTTCAAACCCGGGCTCACACCTCGTGAGCTTTTGTTGAGCGAAATTACATTCGAAATTTATCGCAAGCTAAAACGGTGAAGGAAAATGTGCGAACGATGCAACGTCACCGACATAGCACGAAGAATATATGCACGTTGAAGTGGCGATGGGCTAGCCACATCGCTCGAAGAACAGATAACCGTTGCTGAAGAAAAGTCTTCAAGCTGCGACCACGAACCGGAAGATGACATGTTAAACAGGCCTCCCACTAGGTGGAGTTGCGGGTAACGTGGAAGCAAGTCGCGAGTTGTCGTTCGTTGCGTTCTAAGGAACCTTTGTTCATCAGTGGACTTCTTCCAGCTGATGATGATGAAAGAACATCGGTTTCGTAGCTTCAGCTTCAAACTCAATATTTAACTATCTCCCCAAGATACGTAATCTAAGACAGTAAAGCGTTACAAAGAGACTAGCAATTCATCCCTGTCGCATTCCCGTATTTCTCACCGAGAAAAAGCTTATGAAATATTAAAAAGGAGCTATATATTTTTTAAAAGGTGTACGGAACGAGAATATAAATAACAGAAGGTAGAGCTGTTTGACATGTGATCGAATTCCGACGTTCTTATTTCACGAAATAGGAACACAGCATGCCGTAAAATGCGCCTTTATAAAAAATGGCCTAGTGCTAGGTAGAGTTAATTTAAGTTAATGAATATCCAGTGTTAGCAGAGCCCTTCAAATCATTTATTAAATAGGCCGCAATGGGCACTTTTACACGTCATTTTCTAAACTACCAGCGCTTTCGGAAAGACCATCATTGCCAAGAAGAATGCGCACTTGGCAGAAAGTTTTTTTTTTTCAAAATAAAATAATTACAATGAACTAAAAGAATTTCCTTGCTCACCCGCGACCTTACGATAGCTAAGCTTATGCAAAATATGCGTGTTCATGCAGTTCCTCCACCTCCAAACAAATCACACAAACCCATCCATCACCACCACCACACTACACTGAGGCGTTTCGAACTCAACCAGAGCTCATCTTCAGAGTGACACAACCGTACACCATGCTACCAGTTGTTAGACTCCAAGCAAGTTAGTTGTGAGCAAGGAAATTCTTTTAGTTCATTGATATGGACCTCCGCAAAGTAACGACTGATTCAATAAATAAAATAATTACAAATAAAATACTTAAAAACTAGGTACAGTATAAAATTAAAGAAAAAAATACAAAAAAAAGAATAATAATAATACAGGGAGGGAGGGGGTCCCTTAGTTACAAGGTAGGTACTTCTAAGAAAAATATAAGCGTGTGGGGATACGAACGGGGATATGAATCGGTTGACGAAGCGTTGGCAGGCCTCCCACTAGGTGGCCTGACACATCGCGAGAGAGCTGCGGGCAACTTGCATCCACAAGTTAGTGGAGGGGGGGAGTTGTCGTTCATTATGGCGTTTTAAAGGGGAGACTTTTGTTCAACACAGGACGTCTTCCGGCTGATGATGACGAAGTTAGTGACAAATTAATGTTATAACCAATTGCAATGAAATAAGACATTGTATGGTGTTTTGAAAAAAGTACCTCACAAATACCTCGTTGAGTTTCTTGCCGGTATCATCTTAAAAGAAGTTATTTTCAAATCATGCGTTAGCGTGCGTAACCCTAAAATTTATGAATAAAGATCGGCTTAACAAGTGAAACATATTTTTACCATTTTAACCGATTTATACTTGTTATACTTCGTCCAACCCCATTTCTAGTTTAGCGGACTCAAAAAATAAATAAAATAAAAATAAATAAATATAGTGGGACACTTGACACCAATCGACCTAGTGCCATGCCAAACCAAGCAAAGCTTGTACTATGGACACTAGGCAACGGGTAAACATACTTATATAGATAAATATATACTTAAATACATATTAAACATCCAAGACCCGAGAACAAACATTCGTATTATTTTTAACATGAAACTACCGTGAGACTTTTTAATCGACTTCAAAAAAGGAGGAGGTTCTATGTTCCAATGTTTGTATTTTAAATGATAGATAACAAAACGGATAACTCACGTCTGAAACATGTCGAGCTAAACTCGATTTCAGACGTGAGTTATCCATTTTGTTATCATTTAAATTCGTATTATTTATACAAATCTGCCCCGGCCGAGAATCGAACCCAAGACCTCAAGCTTCGTACTCAGGTTCTCTAACCACTTGGCCATCCGTTGTCCATTTCCAATATTCCCCAAGTTTCCGACATCGCCCCATTTTTCCCGCTAGCTCTCAATCACGCGATGTGACTCGATGATCAAAGCACGCATCAGCAGCCATATGTGAATGCCGTTTGATGTTCTGTATGAAAATAAACACCTTTATGGCGTATCTATTGCGAAAATCGATACAGGTCGAGCTATCGCATCCAGAGGGTCGGGCGCACAATAGTAGATTGTACAAAAGAACATAAAACGAGTAATTTTACTCGAGGTGTTCATATAGCCACCCGATACGTCGAGGGGAAAATGGGTTTAATGCTCGAGTTTTACACTCTGTTTTTTAGTTAGATTGCGAGTAAATGAAATAGCAACAGTGGAAACAATTATTCAAATTCTATAACCTTTTATTTTTACTATATTTTTTTTTACTTTCGTTGATTTATTTTGAAGAATGTACTCAATTCACACTCAATATGAATCCCACAAAACGGGAAAAGCAACAAATTGCATGAAAATAAGGTAACGCAACTCCTGGTATAAGTGTTTTGTTGTTAAAATGTATTTTGACGGTTTTTTTAGTCTTCTCTTTTAGCTTGTAAATCACTGTAGCTGTCCAATATTTCACTACTGATTCTTTATTTATGTTGCCCTGTCATTTTCACACCGCGACAGTAAACAGACACGTAGTGATGGAATAAACTAGGAAAACGTCTTCGGAGAAGTTAAAAACTACGTTTTGTAAGCAGGGCGCTGAAATAATTCCTACTATTATAAAGCACTTATGTCGGGAATTGCCTTAAGCTTTTCTTTTTACTACATGTCGGGATGAGGTTAGGTTAGGCATTTTTTACCCGATTGCCCCAAGGAGCCTCTTTGGTCTTCTCTGTAGTCTAAACGGCAGGACGGTTTTTAACATAATTGTGAGACAACTAAAACAATGATGTACTCCATTTCCACACTGCATGACCACACAATAATCACACATACTTTAATCATCTACTGATATATCTCGTTAGTACAGTCATGCCAATGTGAAATACGTATACGGCTAGATGTCAGTGACCAATGTGATGCCAAATTGTTTGGCACAAGTGAAAGCGCAAGTTGGATTCGATTTGTAGCATTCGAACATGGCGGATGTATACAATATCTAATTTTGCTATTTCTGTTTCTTTGGCTAGTTGAAGTATAATTTTGATAGTGTTTTACGCGGCGATTAACCTTAACAGTAAACAGTGATCACAAAATTCTATATTGCTCTCGTGTCTGACATTTTTAATGCGCAAGTTGTCTCCACGTGGTTTCTGGAATTTTACTATCAAGTTGCAAAACTACAATCACGAAAAAACGTCCCTCTCAAATAGAGTTTACTTTGACAATGGCGAAATAGTCCTATTAATTAGGACAGAAAAGCCATATTTTAAAAGAGAAGAAGAAGCGCAAGTTGTCATCTCCTGTCATTAGTGTTTTGAGAAAGTAGAGCGTTTAAATGGCGCACAGGACGGACGTTGCTCTTTCTATTGCAGTCGACTCAGCGACATGCAGTAGATACGTAAGAATACGTTCATACGGATGAAAAGAGAAAACATATAGGTATATCAAAATAAAATAAGGGCCACTTGAGTTTCATCAGCAAATTGAAACCAAAGATACGTTTGCGTTTTTATCTGAATACATTTCATTGAATGAAAAGTATTTGTGTTATTTTGTTACAATAAAACCATTTTTAGACAAAGAGTGTTATAAAGTAGTGTTATTAGTATTTCGTTTTGCCAATGAAACTCCGTGGCTCCTATTTTCTTTCGGGTACCTAGTACCTAAAGTATACAATATACCCGGAGGAAACTGCAAGACAAAATTTTACATAAAATCATTGCACTGTATTACAGTGCTTTCGAGTTCGTAGTTTAGTCACACTAGTTCATTTAATTTTGTTTGTTTTCGTTTTTAGGTCGACATTTTTGTAATGCTCGTTCCATACAGGGGCAGGATAGTGAAGCAAGCTGTAATTTCAATTTAATAGCCCAAAATTCCTAAAAATGCAGGTATAATTAACCCGTCAGCTAGTTTAAAAAAATCGGACACGTATTTTTTCTTTTGACAATTAACCTTTTAACCGTCACGGTCGGCCACAGCCGATAAAACAAAATATCTGAAAATCGTTCCATATGCGCCACGAAATGCCGACATGGCCACTAAGTAGGGCACTTTTTTCAGCTGTCGTGTTTTACCGACCGTGGCGGTCAAAGGGTTAAACAAAAATTATGGACGTGTAGGCGGTTATAGTTGCGTGTGACGTCACACCTGAAACATATTTGATACACAGGGTAAAATATACTGCGAGGGAAAACATTTCGAAACATCACCGAATAGTATAGGCCCCGCTCAGCATAGTTTTTAGTGGGACCCATTTATTAAGGAGTGACGTCATGGACCCGTTTTTAAGTATCTTAGCTTTAGTTCTGGCGCGTGGAACGAGCTTAACACTTATCACAATAAAGCGCACCTAAGTCTAGCTAAAGTAGCTCTTTGAAGTACTTTTTGTCTTTGCTCTTGAAGCATGAAAGCGGAGCTAAACGCTCGCGGCACGACTCCGTCTTATTGATTTAGTTTCCAGCGCAAGGAGGGATTGGAAACGTCTTAAATTGCAATATACCTAATACAAATTCTCTATGGATATCATATACCAAACGATCGCTTCAAGTACATTTATTATCTTTTACTTTTTGTGTTTGATTTAGTTTGGTTCGGTGTTAGATGTCGCATATAATTTGATTTCTCTACATTTCTAACATTTTAGGGCGAAAAGAAAACCCATGAATTTTCATCATTAGTATCTATTGCTGGCTTCGCATGTTCCTACTAAACGGACTCGCGAGCTCCTCTATTTATACAAATGATCAGTCAGCAATGCCTAACGGGTGCCGCTCGAAGGATATAACAACATTTGATATAATGCTACACTTGATATAATTTTCATTTGATATAGTTCAAATTATCTTAAAAACCAAACTTATTTCAATTGCTATTAATTCGATTTGATGTACTTTGGGTTAGGTTAGGTTAAGTTTATTTTATAATAAAGTTCAGTGAAGCTCCTGTCCTTGGAAATTATATCTAATGTTGTTATAACGATCATTACACACCCATGCCTAACGTTCAGGCCTAAGCAATAATGTAGGGTACTATCAATATTGTAAGGAGTTTAATCTAAATCACGAGAGTGGAACGTTTTCGCTACAAATGCCATCTGCTAAAGAAATCGCAATCAAAAGGACCGCGAAAAGGTTTCATTCTAATAAGTTCAGTTTTCTCGACTGTACAACTGACATTAAACTTTAGGGCGGTAAACTGGTAAATAAATTTTGAGTCGATTATAGTTGCGGGGGATGACCTAGACGTATGTCCCAGCTTCCGCATTCCCAGATTTCGCATACAAAAACTGTCATTTGATTGCGATCGCGAGCGTCAGAAACGTTAGGCAATACGGCCTCTTGTCGGATATAAATGACGATAGGACGAGTTGGAAGTCAAAGAAAAAGGCATTTGCTCAACAGTGGGGCTTAAAAAAGAACTCAGAGCAATCAATGCCTGACGTCCCAAAATAAAACTTAAGAATGTATACTATTAAACGATTGAACAAAAACGAACCACGGATGGTTGAATATAAAACGTCGTCCGTGGCAATGTAGTTCTCAGGGTCAGGGTGTTTCAGCACCTCGTAAATTGATGAGGCAGCAAATGACTATTTTGCTGCCAGCGCGATAAAATACAAATTTACGGCCTACCCTGCGGTTTGCGACCCTTATTGCGGCATTTGTGCGCAAATAATAAGTTTTCCGTCGATGGTGTGCTTCGGCTGCGATTAACGATTATATTCCTTTCCTGTAACGAGAATAACGTTCTTGGTATAATGTTTACTTTATAGCTATCATTATCTTTATCTGTCGAAAAATGTCCACTGCTGGTTATAAGTCTCCCCTAAAGAACGTCACAATGACTGGTTAACGCCCTTATCAATCCGGCTTCTACGATCTTTACCAGATCATCAATCCACCTTGTGGTGAGTCTATCCATGCGGCGTTTTCCGCTGCCATTCATGAACACATTGGTTTACAAGGCTCTATGGTAATTACTTACTATAAATCTGTATAATGAGAAAAGTTCCACTAATTTCCATCATATTAATAGGTCACAGTCTTTTATTTGTTACCTATTTAGCAAAAATCCTTAGAATTCTACAAGATGACATATTGCTCCTTAAATTGCTCCCAAATGTCACCTATCATGTCTTAAAAATGCATCGTCAAGGTACTTTTTGTATTTTGTCTATGCAGAACTAAAGTAAGCGACATAGACCAAAAAATTTTCTTGAAGAGCTGATGGCTGTTGAGGCCGTATGTGTTTCAGTAGTGACCATATTTCAGAAGACGCAAGGAGCATCCACGACACACACAATGTGAACTGATGACCTGGTGAAGTTTGCAAGAGTCCAATAGATGCTGACAGGGCAGGACCGTCCTGTGGCTTTATATGAGATAGGTCCAGCGATGTATATTTTTGGCTAGCGATGACGACTTATGCCTATTTTTTTGCACAGTAAAAAATTAACACTGAATGAATTTATTCACAGTGTATTTTGTAAATTAAAATAGTTATCGAAATGAGTAATGTTTACTTCTCAGTTAAACGCAAAACCGATATTTATTTACTTATAATGGCCAGTAATATTTCACGAGCTGTTAAACACATACGACCACTTTACGACTGCTTTTAAACCGACCGGCGAATTAAGTATATTATTTATATTTTAATATTGGCAATAAAACTTCGCCCGTGACGTAACGTATCCGTCCTGGAGAGATTTCTTTATTATGATTAGTTTCGTGTCGTGTTTTTATAGGGCCATAATTTTTGTTGATTAGCAACAGTCACGCTCAAATAGGTACTTTGTCACCAAGGATCGGAAAAACGCACGGATTTTTAAAACACAACCCTTAGGCCGTATTGCCTATCGTTTCTGATGCTCGCGATCGCAATCAAATGACAGTTTTTGTATGCGAAATCTGTCATGTGATTGCGATCGTGAGCGTCAGAAACGTTAGAGACAATACGGCCTCTGAGTCCGTATTGTCTACACGCTGACGTTTGCGATCGCGTTCGCCATCTCTTTCTACCTATGTTTAATGCCATGTGACAGAAAGAGGTGAAACCGATTGTGATTCCAAGTATGTTAGAAAATAAGGCCGCAGTCTCGTTTAAAAAAAATCTTACGTCTTAGGGCCAATCAACTATTTTACCGACACTTTGGGCATCTCCTGCGTTACCAAAATTGTCTCTGGCGTTACCAAAAAATCGTTCTTCAAACAAGATTTTTCACGGTTTAATAGGTTGAACTTGCGTAGGATGGCATGTAATCATGTACACCATCTATTATAAAATCCCCATCGAAACGACAAAATGTCTCGCGTCTTCCTCAAAGTTAGCTGAATCGCTCTTAAAACAAAATGTATCTATTCCAAACTTAAGTAATTTTAAATTCACGCATGTCTCTCCCTGTGACATCATTAAGACTTTTAGATTATTGAAAGTAAAAAAAACGGAAGACTTGTGGGGCGTCTCAGTTAAGGTTCTACATTCCATTTTAGATGTCGTTGCTCCAACTTTAGCATTTATATTTAATAGCTGTATAGATGAAGGCGTATTTCCAGATTTGATGAAATATAGTAAAGTAGTTCCTATTTTTAAATCAGGTGATAAAGATAATCCCTCTGATTATCGTCCTGTGTCCATCCTATCAGCGTTTAGCAAAATATTCGAAAAATAATGCTGACGCAAATGATCTCGCATTTTAATATCCATAAAATCATGCATCCACAGCAGTTCGGATTCACAAAAGGCAGGTCTACTACAGACGCGGGTCATAGTTTAGTTAAATTCATATTGCAAGCTTGGGAGAATCACATGACGCTATAGGTGTATTCTGCGACCTTTCGAAAGCTTTTGATTGTGTGGATCATGATACTTTAATTTGTAAGTTAAATTTTTATGGCATTCGTGGCCTCGCTTTAGAAAATTAAATCTTACCTCACACAAAGAAAGCAAAAGGTAGCGATTAACGGAACGGTATCGGAGGGATCTGTGGTCGAAATGGGAGTGCCTCAAGGATCCATTCTTGCCCCATTCCTGTATCTTATTTATGTAAATGACCTTACTTATATGGTAAGCCAAAAGTCGGGTATAGTTATGTTTGCTGACGACACGTCTTTACTGTTCAAGGTTAGTAGAAAAGATACCGACTTCATTGAGCCCAATGAAACCCTGTCCGTGATATCCGCATGGTTTGCTGCCAATAATTTGTTACTAAATCCTAAGAAAACTAAATGTATTAAATTCTCGTTGATAAATTCATCTAGCTCGAATTCAGTTTCTAATATAAAGTTAAATGGTCAAACTATTGAATTTGTAAAATCAACAGTATTTTTAGGAATAACGCTCGATTCTAAACTACAGTGGGGACCTCACGTCACAGCAATCGCGGGTAGATTGAGCTCTGCTGCTTTTGCAGTTTGGAAAATACGGCAGCTAACCGATGTGGCGACGGCACGGTTGGTGTATTTTGCTTACTTTAATAGCATTATTTCGTACGGCCTTATTTTATGGGGATCTGCTGCAGACATTGAGTCAATTTTTATCTTACAAAAGAGAGCAATTAGAGCAATTTATAATTTGAAGACGCGTGAATCTTTAAGATCTTTTTTTAAGGAAACAGATATCCTAACCCTGCCGTCGCTTTATGTTTTTGAAATAATCATGTATGTTAGGAAGAACATATGTGATTTTCCCACTAACGTCGATAAGCCAAAGGCTACTAGAAACACAGGGAAGCTTAAAGTTCCATCTTACAGACTGGCTAAAACCAAAAAGTCTTTTCTGGGAAATTGCATACGTTTTTATAATAAAATTCCAAAAATATTATAAATGAAACGGATACAAAATTCAGATCTATTGTCAAGAAGACATTAATATCAAAGGCGTATTATAAAGTTAATGATTATATCATGGACAGGGATATTTGGAAATAATTCCGATCCGCATTAGCGATCCCTTCAAATAGCGAACCTACTGTGTTAAAAATAAAGTTGTGTTAAATACTTGTGATGTAAGTATATATCATTTAATAATATTGTAAATCTGTTTTAAAAAAATATATATATACCTCGTTGAGTTTCTTGCCGGATTCTTCTCAGCAGAGGTTTTTCGAACCGGTGGTAGATTTTTTTTTGACATTCATAAGTGCTTGTTATAGCTAAATTGAATAAAGATATTTTGACTTTGACTTTGATTAAATTACTGAAAAACATGTTTACTTACAAAAATCTGCAATTGTTTGAAAAATGTCGCGACAGATTAGTGTCGGTAAAAAAGTTGATTGACCCATTATTGTGCTCTAAAGTCATCCGTCAAGTTAGATAATTAACTTATTTGACCATATGCAAGTGGATCCTAAATCGTCATTGTTATGCTTTAGTATTATTCTTTTTTTGTGTAATTGTCACGAATAAATGTTTTTTCTTTCTTCATTATCCGTCATCATCCCAGCCTATATACGTCCGACTGCTGGGCACAGGCCTCCTCTCAGAACAAGAGGCTTGGTCTATAGTTCCCACGCGGGCCCAGTGCGGATTGGGAACTTCACACGCACCATTGAATTGCTTCGCAGGTTTGTGCAGGTTTCCTCACGATATTTTCCTCCACCGCAAAGCTCGTTGTAAATTTCACATGTAATTCCGCACATGAATTTGGAAAAACTCAGAGGTGCGAGCCGGGGTTTGAACACACGACCCTCTGTTTGAGAGGCGATAGGTCAAACCACTAGGCCACCACGGCTTTTTTTTCTTTCTTTCTTACTTTCTTTAAAATAATAATTATCACATCAGCTGCAGGACGTGCGCTGTTGGACATTAGGCCTCCCCCACACTCAAGTTGCTTCAGTGGGAAGGGGCCTGCATCTCTAAGTAAGAGTTTAGGTATACTTTTAGTGATGCTATGCTATATATGATCGTACGCGGCCGAAGATCCTCCATACGATATTACTTTGTTGTTTATCAGTTTCAGAATTTATATACCAAATAATATTACGTATGTAGAAAACGATACAATTCGGAACTATAATTTTATAACAGTCAATATGGAGCAGCCAAAACACTACTAGCTGCAACAGCAATCTCTCAGCAATCAGCAATAGAAAGAGAAGACCGCTACGAGACGATTATCTTCCTCGTAAAAGTCAACGACATCAAAGGGCGTTGACATTTCTCCGTAAAATTGTTATGTCCTCTCTCGTTTGACGGAAAAGCAGTAAACTAAGACCACGAAATAAAAGCATTTACACCTGGAGTTGCCTGAAGCTGATATTTGCGTTATAATGAACCCACTATTCGTATAGATGCGAAGTCTGTTCGTTTGTTTGTTATCTCTTCACGTCTAAACTGCTGAACCGATTTAAATGAAATTCGGTATACAGATCGTTTGAGTCCCGGGGCAGGACATAGGATAGTTTTTACCCCACAAAATGCATAATTCCCGCGGGATAGCGATAAACGAATTCAACGCAGACAGAGTCACGGGTAACAGGCTAATTATCTCATACATGGTCGGTCTAGTACTATATTCTAAGGCACCTAATTATACCCACCAAAACACACCCTATTGAACAATGTGGTTATTGCCTGTATTTTTCGTAGACGGGGAAACGCGTTACCATCTCTTTACATAAGTGCTTGTTACTAACAGATGCAATCAAGGTCGCGTCGGTTGTTAATGGTTAGATAATTCATGCGGGCAGTTGGAAACACCAGGTAATCCGGAAGCAGAATTTTTCAAGGCAATGTTCCCACGCGAAGAAATAGAAATTTTGGAAGAAAAAAATTTAAGACAGTATTTCGGGACTGAAAAATACCTAATCGTTAAATAATATTTAAAATGTCTTTTTTTTATTCGACTGGATGGCAAACGAGCAAGTGGGTCTCCTGATGGTAAGAGATCACCTCCGCCCATAAACACCTGCGACAGGCTAGAGGCCTAAGATGGTATACCTCAAGTGCCAGTAATTTCACCGGCTGTCTTACTCTCCACGCCGAAACACAACAGTGCAAGCACTGCTGCTTCACGGCAGGATTAGCGAGCAAGATGGTGGTAGCAATCCGGGCGGACCTTGCACATTTGTTTATTGTTCGATAGAAACTAGGCCTACTTTCTAGATTGTTAGCATCCTGCGTGACAAACACAACCGTGGACACAGTTTCGTCCTTTTCTACACAGGATGCAAGCAAGCTGCACACAAACGCCAAATCACGATGTCGTGCGTATGACACGCGGTCTACGTAGACTAAGTATCATCGTCTACTGGAAGACTTTTCAACAAAGGCCTCCCCCTTAGAACTCCACATGCACGACAACTAACTCACCACTTGCCACCGGTTGCCTGCTATTGTCGCGATGTTGTCAGTCAACTTAGTGGAAGGCTTGCCACGACATGGACAGAAGGCCTTAGAAAAAAGTATATTCCAACAAAAATTTGACAGTCCGCGTTAGTAAATACCCGCACGAACTTTTTAAAAGCTTTATCGTCCAAATCACGAGAGCCATATAACGATAAAAGGGGGCACAATGGTCAATAACGGACGGGGAGTAACGAGCATGTTAATGTTGCAGGACCCGCCAGGTAATACGAGGTCGCTGACGGATTGATGGCTGATATTAAGCGCTTTTGCTGATTTTTTATGGTTCTGTCAAAAATCCCGGACAGCCGCGACCCAAACTTACACAAGGTATGTTCTGCAAATTTGAGAGCAGGAAATAAAGGTCGGATATCAAAGACAATCATCATCATCATCAGCCGGAAGCATGGGCGTGCTTGACTCAATTCCAGGGTAGGCGAAGCGCCTTGAGCTGACTGAGGAATTGGCCCAATGCACTGCACGTCACTGGGCGAAAGATATCCTCTGCTGAACAAAGGCTTTCTTAGAATGCCACAATGAACGACAACAGCCACTCGATCTTCTTCTTCTTCTCTTTTAAAATATGGCTTTACTGTCCTAATGAATAGGACAATTTCGCCAGTGTCGAGGTAAACTCTCTTTGAGAGGGACGTTGTACGGTGATTGTACTTTTGCAACTTGATAGTAAAATTCCAGAAACCACGTGGAGACAACTTGCGCATTAAAAAATGACAGACACGAGAGCAATGTAGAATTTTGTGATTACTGTTCACAGTTAAGGTTAATCGCCGCATAAAACACCATCAAAATTATACTTCAACTAGCCAAAGAAACAGAAATAGCAAAATTAGATATTGTGTACATCCGCCATGTTCGAATGCTACAAATCGAATCCCTTGTATCCATCGGTTGCCCACAACTCTCACGATGTCGTCAGTGACGTAGCTAGATGGACAAGGGCCCCGGTGCATAGAAAAAAAATCTCTTTCCACGTAGGCTCGAGGGTCGAGCGCCTGCTCACAAGTTTTTTTTTATATCATTTATATATGCTCCTCTCTTTTCAAAGCTTAGGTTAGAGTGCCCCATGAGCTTCGGGGCCCTGGTGCACTGCACCACCTGGCCATACGATAGCTACTACGCCACGGGATGTCGTCAATTTATCTAGTAGGAGGACTGCCAACGTTTCGAGTTCGGGTTCGTGGTCGCCAGGGGAGGACATTTCTCATCTAACGGTAGACATCATTATCCTCATCTAACTTCATAGAAGTTACTAACCGATTTTAGTATTTTACGGTTCTTCAATTTTTTTTTTTTAAATAGACTGTAACTAGAACATATAGATAAAAAATGCCGGTGCTGGGGATTGAAGTCGGGTGTTCCTCAAACAAGGACGAGAGCTAAATCCTTCCAAATTTGAGCTTAACTTTTATGGCCTAATTTCCTGATTGTCTGCTCGAGACTACCTATTTATTTTGGAAACTAAAGGTTCGCAAATTAAAAATAGTAACTGTCTCGAGAACAAATTGGTATATTTGTATACCTGTATACTCATTAATATACGACTGTATGTGTTCTTAAAATAATAAAATAAAATAAAATATTTGGCTTTGAAAATTTTGGTTACATTTGGTTCAGCACGTGTGCTGGATTGAAGCCCAGGGTTAGGCGCCCAAGTATTTCTTTTCTTTTATCAACTGTGTAGAATAAACTCATCATTACTCTGCATGTTCAGCCGAAAGACGTCCACTGTCGGACATAACAATCCCCAAACCCAGACGCCCGCATTCTATAAACTCCACGGCCTTTACCAGGTCATCATTTTGCGGATTAACGTCATGTTTATAGAATTTAATGTGTGTTAATGCAAAATGTATTGTTTTTTTGAACGCTGAAAGTCCTGAGTTTGATTATGAATAAGTCAAATTACTATGGTCTTGTCGAGCGCAGCTCTGAATTTACGTGGTTTATTTTATTTAGAGCAATATTAAAAAATATGCAAAAATTTGTAAGTTCGTTTCTTTGTCACCTCTTTACGTCTAAACAGCTGATGCCTTTAGATAAAATTCGTTACACAGATAGTTTGATTCCATGTCCGTACATGATTCTTTTTTTTATTGGACTGGATGGCAAACGAGCAAGTGGGTCTCCTGATGGTAAGAGATCACCACCGCCCATAAACATCTGCAACACCAGGGTATTGCAGATGCGTTGCCAACCTAGAGGCCTAAGATGGGATACCTCAAGTGCCAGTAATTTCACCGGCTGTCTTACTCTCCACGCCGAAACACAACAGTGCAAGCACTGCTTCACGGCAGGATTAGCGAGCAAGATGGAATAGTTTTTATGTTTTAATGTTTATTTGGGCACAAACGGTACATGGTTCTTAAAAATAAACAAATTACAATTTACATAAACCAATAAAGCTGCCACCTCTTACTGATTCATTTAAGTAAAAGTAAAATGAACGGGAAACAAAACTGAAAACAGGTTTGTTGGCTAAACACAAATACGGTTAGCAGTTAATTGAACAAAATTAACTCCGATCTCTCGAGTTTTATCTCCGAAAACAGCTTAGTTCCCGTGGCATAGCGATAATCTTATTCTATGCGGACGAAGTCGCGGACAACGGCTAGTGCTTAATAATATAGAGATATTGAGCCCTGGAGCAAATTAGTGACAATGGGTGGACCACATCGCTCAAAGAAAACTGCTAATCGTTGGAAGAGAGACGTTCTCGTTTTTTATGGCAAGACTTTGGGTTAAGCTTTGGCTTAAGGGTTCAGTTTTTGCGGTTTTGACTACGGAACCCTAAAATGCTAAAGCCATAGGCGTTTTTCAGCGGCATCAATTATACACAACGGGCCGATGTCGCCCGGCGTCGCTGGTAAATATAGCGCGGCAAATATAGACCACTCACGGTGTTAGCGCGGGATAGACTAATCGGTAGACAGACGCGGCATTTTGATATTATACGAGCGTCGAAATTTTTTAATTTCTATTTTGCTTCAGTTTTCACGATACACCTAATTGATTTTAAAATTTCACTGAAAGAACACTAGGAAATCACTGTACAGATCTCAAAATGGTTCCAAAGTAAGAGCAGAGTCGAGCGGGACGATTTTGAGATATTTGTTTTTTTTTGTTTTGTTAGTCCGTGTTATGTAATGTTGCAGAATTTTAAACAGTTTATAAAAAAAATTGAGAGATATTTAACGGCAATATTTGAAGGTATTTTGTCATATAAACTTTGATCTTTGCAATCAAAATCAGTTCAAACAGCGAGAGTATCTGCCGCTTGATATGGAGCAGCGATTTGTTACAAGTTTTGGTTGCTTTTTTTCAGAAAAATAGGCTATTTTTTCTATAATTAATTGCGCCTCATGCTTAAATTCCTTGCCAACTAATAAAAATTCTCATTAAAATTCAAAATACATAGTTTGTTGCCCTCTCATTCTGAGGGGAGGCCTGAGCCCTGCAGTGGGACGTATACAGGCTGGGATGATGATGATGATGATGATAGTTTGTTCAGTTGTCACAGCATTATCACTGAGACGAGTTCAGTCAGAGTGAAACTTTGCCCGTCTACAGTCTAAGTAACGCCACGAATATATAAAGTTTTAATACGTTATGTGAATAAGCTTCAAAAGGCTAAAGTTTCAGGTCCCGGTCCCTGTAGGCAGTTGCCAGATGACGTCAAACATTCCCGCGAGAATTAGTCGCATGACGTCACCTGCACGCTTGGAAACTACACGCTGTATAAACTACAGGCACGAGTTGATACAAAAGTTTTATTTAAGTAACCAGCTTCCTCCTGTGGCTTCACTTCCATGGTATAATAAGTTTGATATCTATCTATTTGAAAAATTGGTTAAGTATTTTAAATCTTACCGAAATCAGTAGAATCCAAAAAGTTATTCTAAATTTTATAGTAGGTGGGAATTGGGCAAAGGCTTCCTATGCAATACTCCATCTTTCTTTACCCGTGTTGCCTTGGTGTAACGCTAATTAAATAATAAAAATTTAACCCGCTATCTACTGTGCCCACTGACCGTCGTTTAGAATCCCTGGCAACCAAAATTATATCTTTAAAATCCCCCATTGCCAGGCGCAGCTGGTGAATCTGATAAGAGGTCTACATTCATGAATATTGAGCTCGTTAAAAAAGGTCCCATCCCGAAACAAACCTGGAGGATGAATGCAATTCGTTAATAAAATTGAAAAACAAGATATTTTTTAAGAAAAAATATGATTTATAATTTTAGTAAATTTGCCTGTTAAACCAGGATAACTCACGTCTTAAATAGAGTTGCTCCGAGAGGAAGGGCTACGAATTAGCCGGAAACATGTGCAGCTAAACTCAATTTAAGACGTGAGTTATCCTGGTTTATTTTTGTGTGTGAGTCTTACGGTAGTTTCATGTTCATAATGTTTAATGATTAATGACAGATTAATATTAGTCCAACATAAATTCATCCCCTTAGTGACTATCACCGTTAGCTTGCTTGGTACGAGTAAATAATGATTTTAATGATATTAAGGATCTATACATTATTAGTAGATTGCATTTTAATTTCTGCGGAACTCTTGATGCGTTTGCTTGTAAAAGAAAAAACATTTCCTCTCATTGCAAAGACAAAATCGATTGTCGTTGTAGCAGCAGTACGTGAATACCTTAATATATTTGGGAGAAATAACTCTTCACTTCAATCTTCAAATATTCAAATAATAAGAATAGAACATTTATGGCGTTTCGAGACGAATGCGGACCGTAACGTTAAACATTTCGCAATGGAATCTTGCAATGAAAATGTATGTAAGAAGATAGCAAGACAATTCAGCCTGATTGAAAACAAAAACTAATAAAATAAGGAACTAAGTAGCGACTGTCCTCTCTACACAAACGTGCATTTGTACTCTTAGGCCTAGAGTAAAAATTCCTGGGCGACATGTTGGAAAACCCGACGCGAGAAGATGAACGGTCAACTAGGCGGTTGGCTTTTGGCACAGAATGATCGGGTTAGAATCATTGTCATTCTAAAGAGTGACTATCTTTCAGTGCCGAAAGGAAATCACGAGTGGCGGGCCACATTATGCCGCTCCAGGGACGACTGCTTGGGAAAATTGGTACTTGAGTGGAGACCCAGAACAGGAAATAGAAATGTTGGTAAACCACTCACACGATGGACCAATGATCTGGTCAAAATTGCCGGAAAGTAGTGACACAAGACCGATAAAAATTGTGAGTGGCAAGCGGCTGAATTTGAGAGATCTTTCAGTGACGTGGCGTGAACATTTACAAACATCATTATCATCTTACCAGCCGCAGGAAGTTCACTGTCGGACATAGGCCTTCCCCATAGACATTCAGTTGCTTCGAGTGGAAGCGGTGCACCATCGTGAACTCGCGGTTTTGACTTAGCGGTTAAGTTTTTGGAGTTTTACATGGATGTCGTGGAAATATCACAAAGGAGTTGTTGTGTGTTCCAGATGTCCAGCTATCCAGCCATTTTAGCGTGAAGGAATAACAAACACGCACTCACAAGCTTTTGTATTTATAATATTAGTAAAATTTTCATGTTTCACACCTGCATGACCTACTAACGCATTATCTAATTATTCTAATTGGTCGACTTGAGCTAAACTGTTATTAATCGTAGTATTATTACTAAGGACGTCTTGTAGGCTTTTTTAAATCTCGATTTAAGGCTTAAACTAACAGTTCTTGTATGGATCTGACAGGACTTAAGACCACTTAAACCTAGATTAAAAAGCCTGCAAGTGGACGTTATTACCTATAAAGTTAGGCCACTAATTCTGGTTTAATTGGTGTACTAGAAGTGTACTAGCCATAAACCTGTGCCGCGAGTAAGCGTTAAAGGCAATGGTGGCGTTATTAGCCGTTTTCTTAATGTTATGCATATTTTGACCTAGTTCATTTCGTTCGTGGTATTTGTTGTGGTTACTAGAGCAAAAGCAAATGCTTGTAGAAAACCTATAGGTACAATTATACCGTTGAATAAATTAATATATACATAGGTCTGGACTCATCAAAGTTCAGTTCAGCCTCAAACTATTTGGATCTAGAAAGCTAACACTAAACAAAGGGTGAAGGCAGACCAGCGTGATTTTTTCAGTTGCAAATCGCGTAATTTTGGTTTAGTGTAGAAGTCCTATTTGTGTACAACACTCTTTTGTGTCGCCGTGTGACACGAACTGGCCTTTGATATAAAACCATTTTTGAATTTTATCATAATTATACCAGCTCTGGGGGAGGCCTATGTCCAGCAGTGGAAGTCTTTCGACTGACATGATGATGATGATAAAAGTACCCATCTCTTTCGCACTACTCACTTTTTTGCTTATTTGTAAGAAAAGGAAAAAATAATTTACGTTCGCAACAGCGTATGCTAGCTAAGGCGCTTAAATACGTAGAAAGTTCACAAACTTTCAAGGGCGATCGAGATCTGAATTCTGTTCACGTATGGAACCTCACGAACAGTTGCCTCATACAAACCTCATATCCCTGTTGGGGTGAACCGTGACTCAAACTTAGTTTGGTGTGACACACCCACTAGCAGTTAGGGTATGGCCTCACACACTGCCGATAATATAGGGTAAGCGAGCTGAGCGATAAAGCAATTTTCAACCCCCAAAGCAAGAAGAGGGGTGTAAGTTTGACCGCTATGTGTGTCTGTCCGTCTGTGTGTCGGTCTGTCTGTGGCACCGTAGCTCTTAAACGGGTAGACCGATTTGAATGTGTTTTTTTTGAAAGCAGGTTTACTTACAGCGAATGGTTCTTAGACATGTTTCTTCAAAATCGGTTCAGCCGTTTTTGAGATATTGAACTGAAGTGACAAAGTCGGGGTTTTCCAACTTTTTGTTTTAAGACGGTGTAGATTAGTAGAGATAATAACTAATTACATAGGAGAATTTAATTTGTAATTAAATTGGTCTCTACTTTCGTAATATGACCAAATACTTTCACAAATGTATGATATTGCACTCATTCATTCACTCTCGATTTACGTCAATTTTATTTTCTAAGAGTTATTCAGTAGCGTGGATTGAACAATTTCATTTGACGACCTGAAGCAAGGAACCACTCGTAGTTAGTCTACAAAAGCCTTGTCATCACTGATGTTACTAATAATGTAGGCAACCTTTTGGGAATCGGGTTGTTACGGCGCTACGCCACTGGTGTTGCTATACTATCTCGAGATAACCAAAGTGGCTCCTATTGTTGTTATTTAAATAATCGTAAAATAAGATGCATCCAGCCGACACACTTTCGTTCCTTTACGTAGCTTTAGTTAAGTTTAGTTTATTTATTAATTCAATAAAATACATCATAAATTACAAAAATGCCAGTTACAAGTATCTACATACTTACTTATATATTGAATTCGTCAAAGGTACCTAATATTAAATAAGTTTAACAATTATATGTAATTTATTATTACTACGATATTTAATAGCACATATTATAATTAGGAAAAGCAATAAATACTATCTAACATCCAAGACTAAAACTATATCTAAACTAAACTATGTTACAAAATAAAAACGTCATCCAAATTTTCTGCCCCAGGCATTGACCCAAGACACTGGCAGCATTACCTCTCTGAACTGTTATTCCTAATCTTTGCGAGAGGTAAGTGCCAGCCCTGGGGTCACCTGAGGCCAAAACCAGACGAAAAAATAAAAATAAAAACAAAAATAAAAATAAAAAAATAAAAATGCTAAGAATATCAAGTATTGAGATAAAAAAAAAGATTAAAAAAATCAGATGTGTTCTCCACGAGGGATCGTCATAACAAATAACGAAACAATAAAGTTAAAAATGTCAAGAACACAAAATTATACTTTAAACAATAAAACGCACCTTTAAAATTAAACTGAAATAATTCGAAATTTTCACATTTTAAAATTCAACCAGATTGTGTTTTATTTAAAGTTAATTTTAGAAATGTGATTATTTCGAATTGTTGCAGTTTAATTTTAAAGGTGATGCTACTACTCATAAACCGTAACCATCTACCTAACGTTAGTTAAGTTAATTAAGTTTTTATTATTTTTCATCACTGTGAATTCAATGAGCGAGTTAATCTAACCGCCTGTCGCTGCATCGTTAACATTGCAACACGAGCCTTACACCCCTGTCAAGCTTGATCCCGGAACCGCGTAATCCCCCGTTATATCTGACATTCGGCGGTGTAATACCCTTGATATATTGCAGCTAAAACGCTTATGGCACTGCTACCTCTTTCTGGAAGCATCGTCAGGCGTTATAATATCGTGATTAATTTAATGGCCATAACTCTGCATCTTTGAATTGAGAGACTTAATAATTGGTTGTGGCTATTAAATCACAAATCACATTACAAACCCACATTATTCAAAGCATACTGTCAGTCTTTGTCTTTCTACTCGAGTGGCCTGTGGGTTAGGTACACTAAGAAGGCCGAAAGGCCCTGCGTGTTAAATATAATAATGCATTCAAGTTGCTGTGGGATTGCCCAGGTGGTGCAATGCATCCCTGATGTTTGCAGAAGCTCGCAAGGACGGTTTTCAAGCGCTCATGCGCAAGAAGATCGTTTCCTTGTTGGGCAGACTTAGAAAGAGTAGGTACTAACAACATGAGTGTAATAGCTGATTGGTACGACTGCCCCATTCTTGCGTACGGTCAAGAAAAGGCCGTAGCGCGATTTAGAATTAGGTAGGCGATAAACTAACATAGAATAAGAATTACTAACACTATACCTATGCATGTAATAACGTCTGAAATAAAGTTAATTCCTTTATTTCCAGAATAATACAGGTCCAACTAAAAAAAAAGGTATATTAGGTACAATAAAATTAAATAAGCTGAAACTATAATAAATCTAAAAATGGACCCTGCGGCATGGTACCAAAGATGCTGGCAGCATTTCCCCGTTGGATCCCAAGACTGATGTGTTGAGCGAGGAAACTGCCAGCTCTTCGGTCTCCTGTGGTATCTATGAGTCTTTTTGATAGATCTGAGTTAATTTCATTTAATTTAATTTATGAAGCGTTTCATTACTGGTAAGGCTTAGTTTTCAAACTCATATATAACATACTAGCTTTTGCCCGCGACTTAATCCGCGTGGAATTCGGTTTTCGCGCGCTGTTCCCTCGGGAACTGTGGATTTTTCCGGGATACAAAGTAGCCTATATCACTCTTGGGCCTATAAACTATCTCTATGCCAAAAAACACGGCAATCCGTCGCTCCGTTTCGACGTGAAAGACGGACAAACATACAAACACATACACTTTCATGTTTATAATATTAGTATGGATATGGATTTGTATAAATCATACACTGTAGAAAAACGATTATACGTTCGATAGAAAAAAATACCAAAGTCGGCTCTAAAAACAAAAGAAACTCTTAGTAGGTACGGCGTAAATATTGCATTAAGTAATAGGAAGAGAATACCTAAAACGCGCGAGTTCTGATCAACCAATCATGCTTAGTGGGTCCACTTTATACTATTCGATGTTATTTTTTTTTCTCCATCTAATGTATTTTTATGCGTATCGAATATGTGAAAATAAATGTCTCTCTCTCTCTCTCTCTCTCTCTCAATCTTAAGCTACCGAGCTTCCCCCTATCAAAAATATCGCAAGTAACGAGTAAAATGCCATTTTCGAATAGTTTTTTTTTATTCGAATGGATGGCAAACGAGCAAGTGGGTCTCCTGATGGTAAGAGATCACCACCGCCCATAGACACCTGCAACACCAGGCCATTAATTGCGGGCTGTTAGGTACCATCAGCAAATAGTGGTCTACCACCCTAAAGTGGATAATCGTTTGCATGTCATAAAACAATAAGGCCAATAGACGTGTTTGTCAACTTGAAGGTTCGACTTTAGCGACATATTCATTTGATAGGAACTTGTTTAAAAATTGATAGACCACTTATTTGGCTGATGTTAGGTTGAGTGAGTCTATGAAATGTGTTTTCTCTTCTAATCACTCAAAAAACAGGAACCAATACATTAACGTGCGCTGCGCTAGAGTAGATAGTTAAGTGATTGGTGTAGGGTTTGGTTCATGGATATGAACATTCGAAAAGTAACGACTAATTAAATTGCCTAAATAATCAATTAAACGTATTGGGTTTCATAAAAATTATAATAGGGAAGCACAACTTGCCAAAGTTTAATTACAAGAGGTTATTGGGTAAGTTTGACTGAACGCCCACGTTAACGTTTTTCATTGCAACTTTTGACTCAAAGTGTAGTCACATTTTCGGTACGATAAACTCTAACAGGAATAAGTAATGAAATTGTAATTAAAAAAACCTCAAAAACCTTTACAGGGGTGTTCAGTCAAACTACCCATTTGCTGAAAATAATTTGTATAAGCCTGTATCGAAGGCAAAATAAAAAACATTAAATTTTAGTATTATCATCATAGGTATGACATAAAAATACTAAGGTATGTATTTCGTATCAGCTCCTAATGATCAGGCAATCGCAATAAACAGAACTGCACCTGTCTCGCTTTCACTACAAGGCTATTCTTGCCATTATTTCATCATAATTTTACTATTGTCATGAATACTAAAGTTTTGAGTGCGTGCTTGAATATGTATTTGTTATTCCTTCACGCTGAAACAGCTAGACGGATTTACATGAAATTGGTATGCTACGTAGATATTGGAATAAAATACAAGTTACGTTTTGTTTCAGTGTGACCCACGGAATAAATGTAAGATCCTAAAATATTAACGCCCAAGTCTAGAGACAACAAAAATTACACGGGTTTTCATCATAAAAGTAGATGAAGATCATGATGCAATTTTTGAGATTACCATTGAATTCAGTAAATATCCGGAATTGCCGGATTTAATGGTTTACGCGAACGAAGCAGTGGGTAAAGGCTAGCCTCGAAGTAATGATATTCGGGTGAGTGACACCGGATCAATATTGCTCGCAAAAAAAGTGGGCGTGCAGTCCATCGGTGCCAATAGTCTGCCATGCCATGCCATTAGTGACGACATTTATATTTACAACGGGCCATAGTCCATCGATATTGCCGATTTTTTTTTCGCGTGACGTAAGCTTTTGATTTGAATTATGATGATAAAGTTAGTGCATTTGTGTGCCCGATGAATCAGTGTTTGCTCAGATTTAAAATTTTGTTTGCAACTTCATAGAATAGGTTTTCGTAAGTTTTTATTTAGTTTTTGTGATTCATAGTCTCTGGCGCGAGGAATTCGTTTTTTTGTTTGAGTTTAATTTTAATTTTGATAAATTATGTGCGTGTAGCTCTATTGTTATCTGACAACTTTACTTTTTTATATATTGATACTTAACTGTTTTATTAGAGCAAAATATTTAATTTTCTTTAAAAAGTTTATTAGGTTATTAACGTGCAGAATATCGGATAATTTTGTCCACCTTACGATTTTATAGGATCACATTTATTTATCAACAGTCATTTCATTTATCATTCATTCACTTCACACTGGTATTATATGACTTAAGCGTCTACATGGGAAAAATAAACGTACAATGAAATCACTAAGTTCTTTAAAAAGCATAACGTTCTTAATACCATTATAAATGGCCTTAACTTCGCCACAGAGTGTCAAAAAGCGCTGTCCGCGCGTAAATAAACACTCAACCAAAGCTGCGTGACGACAACCTACGCTTCTATCGGGCTCGTCGTCACGTCAATGCCATCCATATTTATAAGCGAGGTGCACTTTTTATGAACACCTTAATGTAGTTCGGAAGCGGTGACTATAAATATCCTAGTTATGTAACGTGTGGCGCGGCTTTATTTTAAAAAGTTATGGGTAGAGTGGTTTTTCCGTTTAAAACTTCACGCGAGTTTGATAGGCTGAATGAGCGGAGTTTGGTCAGTTAAATATGACTGGCCAAGTAGAAATCCGTAATACGCGTTGAATTATAAATAAAAACAAAATAAAAACTTATACTCTTACAATAAAACATGGTAGATAAACGTTACAGTGGAATATATACGCCGTGGGCTCTACAACCCGAAAGATTTTTATAGCGTATTCCTGACGATAATACGAGTAAATAACGTTACATCAACATAGGCCCAATTATTATTAACAAAATATACAGTCAACCAATTCGATTCTTAAGCCTACACTGAACCTTGTCATAGTGATATTTGCGTCATTCGATACGCACTGTTATAGAAATAGTATTTGAAAAGCAAACCATTCTTAGATGCACTTTCAAAATATGTTAAATTCAAATAGACTCTATTCAATAGAGCTTAAGTAATACAAAATTAATTCAATTTGTGGATATCTGTTTGAAATGTTAAGTGGTGTTAAGAATTTGATAAGCAAACAAAGCAGCAGACAAATAGATATTTAATAAATATTCATGTCACGGTGACCCCGATAACTTGATTGTATTTGTATTTTATATAATTTCAAAAGATGTTAACGAAACGCAATCTCCTAGTTAAATCAAAATCAATTAGGGTTTCTGTGACAGCGAGGCTACTACAAAATTCGAAAATCGAAGTTCGTATCGTACCGTCCCGCCAACGCTTATCTATCTATATCTATCTATCTAATAACCTTTAAACGAGCAATTCTTGTATATATATTATATATATATACCGGGTGTGGCCTATAATACGAGCAAAACATTAAAACACAGATCGTCCTCGTCAAACTAAATAACATTAGTCCAGCGACATTAAAAAATAATGGAGTCTTTGAATTTTCCTTTTTTCATACAAATTAAATACTGCTATCAATGTACCTACGCCATCTTAGAACACAACTGACGCCGCCTGTCACGGTACAAATATTATTTTTTTTGCTTTAAATTGCTTCTTATAAAAATTAAAAAACTAATTATTTTTAAAAGTCGCTGAAGCTGAATTAATGTTGTTCAGTTTGAGGAGTATAGTCTGTGTTTTAATTATTTGCTCATATTCCAGCTACACCCGGTATTATACTGGATGGACATTTGAAATGGTGCTTCCTAACCTTTTTAGGGTTCCGTACCTCAAAAGGGAATACGAAACTCTTATAGGATAACTTTGTTGTCCGTCTATCTGTCTGTCCATCTGTCAAACACCCTTTTTCTCAGGAAGGCGTGGAATTATCAAGCCGAAAATCTTTATTCTACATCTATATTCTTTATTAAGTAATATCACAATGAAGAAATTGGTCTCCATTAAATCTGCATGGAAAACTTTTGAAGTCCGACTTTTGACGGCCTGTATCATACAAATCTACTTATACCAAATAGGTACTTTTATATCCAGCCAAGTTTATTGATCGTCTCGTTTGTATTTGGTCAGTGTTTACGGCAATATGAGTCATAGAAGATGTTAACCGCAAAAACAGACCGGTAAAAAACCTTCACAAGGTCGTGCTAGTCTTTTGTAATACAAAGTTATCTAAGTTCGTTACAGTGGCGCTGTCATCGAAGGGTCTTGTGTGTGACAAAGTTAGTACCGAATTTGACCATCTGTATTGTAAGTTTGTAATGCCAGATAAAGTTTAATAGGTGGGTTTTTGTGCCATTGGCTGATTATTTAAGCTTGATGCTGGCCACTAAGAAAAAGGCAATGGCACTAAGGAGGAAACAAATGATGATAGATTAAGTTTTTTTCGAGTTTATTGATGGCCGTGAATGTACATAATGTAAGTTTTAAGGACTTACAATGGTTAAATGGTTATGTTGTCAAAAAAAACTTTAAGTAATAAGTAAGATTTTGTTTGAAAAATACTCATAAGTGTAATTTTATTTTATTTCTGGACGTCTGACAAATGTCATATTATTTTTAAAGAGTAGATTGTCAGGAGAACACTTTGTCGCGCAAACGAAAAATATTGTCAACTAGAAGAAAAAATTAGAATATAGCGAGTCTTGGAGCCCTTAAATTTAGTTAATTATGTAATATTCTAATTAGACTAGTCGTGAACGCGGCCCTTGCAACGTGGTCGAAACTACAAGGCAACTGTAGCAGTAGAAGTAAATAGTCGTGATAAAGTTCCGGGTGATATTATCCCTACTAATATGTGTATGTTAGTTTGTTTGTTAACTATTTGATGAACCGATTGCCATCAATTTTTACAGTCATTACATTAGAAGACCATGTCAAATAAAGATACCTTTCATCCCGAAAAAAATTGTTGTTCCCAAGACCGTGCGATTAACGAATTCTTCGCAGATAAAATCGCTGGCAACAGCTAGTTAATACTAAAGTTTTTTTTTTACCTAACTATAAATAAGTGGGTGACCCATTTATTTAAAAAGGTGCAAGCTTTCAGTATTATATGAACCAGGTAACATCAGCAAATATAGCAATTCCAGCATCACGTGTTTGGCTGGCCGTTTTAGATTCAAAACAAAACAGAATTTTATAAATAATACGAGTAATAATAATCGTGAGTGGACCGGACAGCTGAGGTGGCAGCCAGCCAACGGGCGCCAGTGTCACCAAACTTTAGCGAGGTTAGCACCAGCTTTCTGTGTCCATTCAGGCCCTATACAACGAAGTGCAAAACTAGAACTTCGTATGTTGCCGTCCCGCTGACGCTTATGTCATTTAATACGCGAGTGAAAGGGACGGTGCGATACGAACTTCGATTTTCGAGTTTCGTACCCCTTAGCTCAGACACCACGAAAAGGGCACTGCTTTTTCTACCAGTTTTTGTGGGGCGGAGGCAGTTACATCTACTAGGCCAAATGCGTATCAAGTTTTCCGAGTACCTACGCGTCCACCAAAAAACTAGATCCAAAGACTAGGTTTACGCGTATTTTTAAGAGTACGCTACACAACAATATCAATATGTACTCACAAATATGTACATATGGTAGCAGTTGCAGGTGGTAGGACCTTGTGCAAGGTCCGCCCGGATTGCTATTACCATCTTGCTCGCTAATCCTGCCGTGAAGCAGCAGTGCTTGCACTGTTGTGTTTCGGCGTGGAGAGCAAGACAGCCGGTGAAATTACTGGCACTTGAGGTATCCCATCTTAGGCCTCTAGGTTGGCAACGCATCTGCAATCCCCATGGTGTTGCAGGTGTCTATGGGCGTTGGTGATCTCTTACCATCAGGAGACCCACTTGCTCGTTTGCCATCCAGTCGAATAAAAAAAAAAATATTTTATTTGTTTATAAATCGTGGTTGCAAGATTTGTTTCAACAATGTATACACGTGCTTTTCGGACGCCCGCGAGTTCGATCCTCGGTCGGGGCAGATATTATATATGAAAAAACCGGCCAAGAGCGTGTCGTACACGCCCGAAATAGGGTTCCGTAGCCATTACGAAAAAATCAAGTAATATTTTTAAAAGGATTTCGTATTTTGTATGGAATATTTCAAGTTTAGGTATATTTTATACCTTAGGCTGCTATTTACTCTTAAACTGCTACTAATTCTCAAGAAAACTTAACCGTTATAGTTTTCTTCGTAAGTTTGATATACTTACTACCATCCTGAATTATTTCAAATTTTTCCACCCACCGGTTTCGATTTTAATGAAAACTTGCACTTTAAAGTTAAATATTTTGCAAACAAATCACTGAATCGAAAAATCGTTTGAGCAACCCCGTAATGGTTTTAAGAGACCTATCCAACGATACTCCACACTACAAGATTGGATGAGGAAAAAAAATCACCCCACTACTTCAATACTCTACAAAAGTCTAAAAAAAATTTTTCATTTTATTTTTATATTGTACCATTTTGTTGGCATACTTTACATATATATTCGTGCAAAATTACAGCTTTCTAGCATTGATAGTCCAGTCCTTGAGCAAAGCCGCGGACGGACAGACAGACAGACATGGCGAAACTATAAAGGTTCCGTTTTTGCTATTTTGGCTACGGAACCCTAAAAATACGAGTTGTTGAGTCGAGATGTTGAGTGTTTACTATCTTTTTAAGTATGTATGTCTATTTACGTTTGTTTACTCAATGTCTACTACCATAGCACAAGCTTTGTTAACTTTAGGAAATTTTTCCTGTGATATGATTTACTCATATGTTATTTATTCAATAATTCATACATTTTGTAGACATCCTGCCATCAAATAGGTGAATTATAATAGGAATATACTTTCAAGTTGTAGAATTAGAACATAGCCACTACGATCCATTACTTTTAACAGTTATGTCCTCGGACACGGCACTGCAAAGAAATTTAGTAGAACGACCTACTTATATTATGTACGGAAAATCAGAAATTTAGTTCTGAAGGAAAGTATGACAAATTCATTAACATTACTCATCACTCAGCAATTAGATATTATGATTTAAATTTCTGTGTTCAATTTATTTTAAATAAGGATCATGCACATACAATATTTTTTTATATAGTAGTAGGTATATTTTATGCCTAGGTTTTTATGAATTTATATATTAGATATTTTTGAAAGCATTTCGCTATATAAAATAGGGAGAAAATAGGCTCATCGTGTTTTCAAACGACCTAAAAAAAGGAGGTCTCACCGTCTCGTACATAGCTTGTACTGATTTGTGACAATGATTGCTCGATTTTATAAAATCATCCATTTTTATTCTACTTTATTCTACAAATAATGCAACGCAGGTTTTATTCAGTCGTCTAATTTTAATTATAATTTCAACTGAACTGAAACAATTACTTTTCTCACAAAGATAAGTAATTGCTTCAGTTTCATTAATATGGGCCTCCACAAAGTAACGCCCGATTCAATAAATTAATAATTTCAACTGTTTTAGAACACAGTGTGTCGTCTTGAAAATGCCACTGTCACAGTGTTACGGCGAAGGAAAACATCGTGAAGAAACCTGCACACACCTACGAAGAAATTCAGTAGTGCCTGTGAATACAATCAGCCTTGGGCTAGCGTGCGAAATAGAGCTCAAAACCTCTCATTATTAGAGGAGACCTATGCCCTATTGTTTAGCGTAGATAGATACATAGGCTGATTGACGGTGAGATGAAATTTTTCACCTTTCCCTCAAACGTAAAAAACGTGAAACGTCCGCTTTAAAGCTTGCTTATTAAAAAATCTACAAATTGCAAAATCGGTCTGTTATTTTTTTTCAACCATCACCACGTTATTCATCTCAAAATTGCAAGTTACCCATTCACTTTAAAACGTCAAAACATATACCAGATTTCATCTAAAGCGGTCTAGACACGACCCGACCAAGTCGCGCAAGACGCAAGGCGTACCTCGTGATCCCAGCTAAATAGGTCAACGGGCGGAGTCCGATCGATTGCCACTTGTGCCGTTTCACAGGCGCTGGCCTTCGCGGGCCATCAGGAGGTGTGTGAACGGCTTAACAAGTCTTTACGGACTGACAGTTTGTCTTTCTGATAAACTCCCGATATTTTATGATGTAGGACCTGTGACGCCACTAAATCAAGTTGATTTATTTTGTGGCAACATTTGGCAGTGATAACATTTTTGACGTCTGTCAGCTGTGTCAATTATGAGCACAGTGCCCTTAGTGTAAGTTATCGGTTACAAAATACGTCTCGATCGCGTTCGCGTTAAAATCTCAATTTGTATAGAAACACGAACATCGCAAACGTTCCGCTAGAGGCGCTGTTCGTGTTTCCATATAAATTGAGATTTTAACGCGAACGCGATCGAGACGTATTTTGTAACCGAAAACTTACACTAGGGGTACAGGCAACTGGCTTAACATACTCGTAGTGTGACTTTACATAGAAATTTGCCTCCGCCTCCGTAACTGCGGAACTTCCGCAAGAAACCTTTACCTCCGTTTCCGCATCCGCCTCTATATTTTTTGCAGAGTTCTGACGGAGGTTTTGTTGACAAACAACTGTTGTAGTGGAATATACCTAATTCGTCCTTTCTCGATTTTAACTATTACTGATTTGATTATCTATTAATAGGCTAGGTTAGGCAAGGCCCCAGTTACAATTTCACATAGACATATTAAATTTTATTGTTTAAATCCATGTCATTTAATTTATTCTACGTTTCCAATTTTTTGTTATGTTCACGGTACCTAGGCACCAACTACCTATCTGGTTACAAAGTATATAATATATGAGGATTCTTTTAAATATTTTGCTTTTAAAATGCAAGCAAATTTGAAATATGATTTAAATGATTTTTTGGAAATTTAAAAAACACCTTTCGATATCCTTTTCAAGTAAGTAAGTATACTTTTCAGCTCATGAGATGCCCGTCACATAATTTGTCAAAAGTTACAATGACACCCCCCTTAGGTATAATTAAATTACCAAATTCAAGTTCATATCTAGGACACCATTCGTCTAATAAAAGACTATTCTGCCGAAGTTCCTCCGCGAAAGCAATTTGCCTAAATAGAGGCTTTTGTGGCTTCCCAACTAACGTTCTATTCAGGATCGCGAACGATATCGATTCCAGAAGTTTGTGAACTATAAAGTAGTAAGTTCAGTACTTATTGGGTGTATTCTAAGCTATGTTCGCGGCCTATTTTTGATCCCGGCTGTAATGTGGGCTTCTGGTTTTTTGACATCTCGCTCCGTTCGTAAAATGAATCACAAAAGAAAAAATGTAGGTAAGTACTTAACCTACAAAGGCATTTTTTATATTAGTAGAATTAGGTATTTTCACAGGATGTCTACGATTCTTCCGGAATATTTCAAAAGGCTGTTGTGTTGGTTTGTTTGAAAGCCTGTGTAAAGTTTTTTCATCGGAATGTTATGAGTCACGTCTTCGGCGCGATGTACACTCTAACTTGGATAATTATTACTATTGTAATTGATTTAATACTAATAAAAAATCCCAAAAAATATTTACGGGATGTTCACTCCAACTACCCTTTTACTAACTACCCATTTGCTGAAATATTCCAGAATAGTTTGAAAACACGTTGCAGGCCTGGATCGTAGGCAAAATAAAAGAACATTATTAGTGTACCGTGGACCTAAGGCACTTTGAACATCGATCAAATGCTAGCAAAGATCATATGTATGGAAACATTTTTGTGAACCACAATTAAATAGTGGCGAAAAACATTTATAGGGTTGTACAGTCAAATCCTAACCACCTACTATATTCCGGCAGAATTTGAAGACATCTTGTATTATTAATGTCCCGGATATTTCACAGCTATTTCGGATCCTTGTAGGTATTCCGTGTAGTGACGGATCGCCTCTGGCGCAGTAAGTTATTCCACTAATTTGGATTTACGGAAATAGCTCGACTCATGTCTCTTTGAGCTCGAGGTTCGGAGATCAATTTAAACCGTCCACAGAATTTAGTTTGTTTACCAAGTCATTGGGATAATCGGCTTCAATTTATAGGTTCTTAGTGGTTTTTTAATACTTGCTTCAAAGCGTTGGAAAAAGGATGAAGGTTTGGCTTGACTCAATTTGGTACAGTTGTTTTAGATGACGTTGATTTGTAAACTAAATAATGAGTATAAAAATTATTATAAGTGTGACGTTAGTCTTAAAGATTTATTGAAGATCAAATAAAAAAGATAGTCTTAAGCATGTTTTTTTTCGTCTTTTATTTGAGTAGAGTAATTACCTTATTCTAACCACTACCTTCTACTAATGTATTTAGATGAAACATTTCAAATAGATTAAAACCTAGCTTTAGCATAGTTTTAAGGACTTTGTATTGACTTTGCTAAGGATATAAGTCAAAGGATACAAGTGTAGCGTAGCGATTGTATCGTGGTTGTATCAACACGTAATCTACCTAAATGCCAGTCAAAAACAGTAACAAAACCAATTCTATCACTTACAGAATTGACCTGTCATTAAATCATGTTTATACTCATACCAGAATCGCATAGGTACATTATTAATGTACCGGCCGCCATCAAACCGTCTCTATCCCCACCTACCCCCAATAATTCCCGGCAATAACAATAGAATAACTAATAACCTAATGGAGCGATCTAGAGATCTGACATCTATTATTCCCGACATCGAAGTGGAATGCATTTCGAATCTGCCGGCGTACCGAAATAAATAGCGGGGCGAGACCTAGTTCAAAAGGTCAGCTAACTATTTTGGCCAAATACGGCCTGTACCGAAGGTCGGATTTAATAGGTCGGGAGGTGACATCTCTGTATGTTTTGCGGGGCAACTTGGCATTTAATCTGTCTCGCAAATCATGCATATTTTACTAACTTATTTGAGAAGGTATTTACAAAATGGCTTCCGATTAAAATATGAAGTTTTTATTATCTAGTGATCTTCAAAAACTTGCTCTTTTCTCAAAGGCCAAAAACGCATTCATAATTCAGCTTATGTCATAGGTATCCATGAGTGGCGGTTATTACCTACTTGCCGCCAGGTTATCCACCCGCTCGTCATACATCATATAAAAAAGAAATCATCTCAAAAACATAAAATGAAAAATAATAATTAGCTCATTTTAAAAAGTATATTTATGTTATAACCTTATAAGTTACTAGCCTTTTGCCCGCGACGCCGTCGGCGTAGTATTCGCGCGTTGTATACAGCGTGTATTTTTGATACTACCTCAAACTCTAACTAGACGAAATTTTCGAACAGCAGTGTAATGCATCCAATAATTTGATACGACAGAGAAGCGTTCTGTGACAGCTGTCACGTCAACAAGTGCGGCGTTTTGAACACAAATAAAGTAGTATCACGTAGTAATACATTGCGTGCTAATTAATTTTATAAGGAAAATAATAAGCCTAATTTTTTTACTAAAACATAATAAAATGTGATAATTACGGCCTTCACTAACTACCCTTAAAGTTTGAGGTAGTACCAAAAATACACGCTGTATTTAATTTTATAAGTTTTCCGGGATAAAAACTATCCTATATCCTTGCCCGGGTCTAAAACTATCTATAAGTATACCGAATTTCATCTAAATCGGTTCAGCGGCTTAGACGTGATTGAGTAACAAACATTCAAACATCTTCACAAACTTTCACGTTTATAGTATTAAGTAGGATATCACAGGTGGTAGGGCCTTGCGCAAGGTCCGCCCGGATTGCTACCACCATCTTGCTCGCTAATCCGGCCGTGAAGCAGCAGTGCTTGCACTGTTGTGTTTCGGCGTGGAGAGTAAGACAGCCGGTGAAATTACTGGCACTTGAGGTATCCCATCTTAGGCCTCTAGGTTGGCAACGCATCTGCAATACCCCTGGTGTTGCAGATGTTTATGGGCGGTGGTGATCTCTTACCCACTTACTCATTCCTCCGACCTCCACTCGAATAAAAAAAAACACTTTAATGGTATTTTACACCGGCGAGGCGAGACGAGAATTGAAATTTGTACCCATGCATTCTCGTGCGCCCGCCATACAAATTTCAATTCTCGCCTCGCCGGTGAAAAATCACCTTAAGACTATCATTTTCACAGCAATATCAAAAATATTCTCGTTTTGTTTCCATGTATTTAAAAGGTTTTAAAGACAGCTGTTATATTATTATTTTAAGAAAGAGATCACTACCACCAAATGTCAAGCAGCGTCCTTGTACGACCAGTAATGGAATAATTACTTAAGGTTGCGAAAGTTAAAAAAAAAACAACAATAAAACTAGAGAGAATTTTGGAAAAGAATACGAAAGTTAAAAATGCATCAGTGGCGTTGACGCATAAGATTTTAGCTAGAAACGTTTAAACAGAGCTTTATCTCTACTGTAATTAGGACAGGTTGTCTCGCATAATGGGTTTCAACAAAGGAATGCCATCTTCTGATAATGGACGCCTTTCGAATGAGACAAAGCTATTTTTTACCGGATGACATTTTGAAGTTTTGAATTATCCTACTATTATAAATGCGTAGTTCTACAAGCGTTTCAACAGTTATCAGTTTTCTGTCGCTTATACTAAAGAAATGAGTCAGATAGAAAGGAAGGATTTTAAAATCGATATGGTGTGCGTGCATGCGGTACAATTAGGGTCGCCACTATACTCGGTATTCCGTAAGTACAGCCCACCATGTGGAATTCCTAGAGTCTGGCTAGCGAAAGCTGTCCACGCATTTTTTACGAAACTTTAATCTGGTATCATTTTTGAGATTGTCAAAATTGACATATTCTAGCCCGGCTTAGATAATTTTGATACTTCTGATGTAAGAATTAAATAAATATATTTTTAATTCTACCTCCTACCCGCTCAAAATGGAAAATGTTAGAAGATTTATATTCAATGCCAAAATGGCCCAAAAAATGATGCGTCTGGACTGTAAATGGGCACTGACGAAGGTCATAAAATTTACCAAGGGACTACTAAAGTGCATCATCAACTTTCACACATTACTTACTATAATGAATTTTGATGCAGCTTGAAGTCTCAAGTATAATTTAATATTTGGAAAACTTCAATAAATATCTAAGTATCAACATCGTCTAATCAGTGTACAGTAAGTGTTGTCAGCCCCATTTTTTTTTTAAATTTGACGCGGTTTGTCTGAGACAGCTTTCGTTGGCCAAAGTTCCAATCAGAGAAAAGTTCTAACGGAAAACTACTGTCCGTATGTGGTAGGTCCATAGACTTGTATGGATTTACTGCATTCGAAATCCCAAATCGAAACTTCGAATCGAAATTCCGAAACGGAATTCCGAGTGTATGTGGCGGTGTGAAGTTAATTTCTTGCTTACGGTTACGGTCTCTCATTTCTTCAATATTATGACAGTAAACTGATAGCGGTTGAAACGCTCATAGAGCTATCCAAATGTGAAACTTTGTATATGTTTGTGTATGTTTTTCTACCTCTTCACGCTAAAACGGCTGGACAGTTTTTTATTTATTTATACAAGAAATAAAATAAAAGTTCACAATAAGAGTAGCTTAAGAAGCGAACTAAAATTGATGTCTCCTGAGTTACGGAGCAAGATAACATACACTAAAAAGTTAATTGACTTAATAAACAGGGATGTTCAGTTAAAGTAACCAAAGAACCTGCGGAAATATTTCTGACTTATATTAAACATTCTTTTATATTTTGCACAAGTTTTGTGACAAGTTATAAAACTGGTCTTACGTCTGGTATCTAGGTGGTATGTACGGATACAGGCAATACATGCAATGCGGTCATACTAAACATGCGGGCTCGCGCTAGAGAATGAAATTGCAATGAGGCCGCACCTCCCCCAACTCGGCAGTAGAAAGATACTAAAACGTAACACAGTTTTACTGTTCAGATTGTTCTAGGTCCACAATTTTGCTTGGAGATTGTGAAAACTGTTTTTTCGGAAGACGAAAGAAAACGAAAAGGGAAGACCAATGTTCAATATTGCTCAATCGAGTTATGCAAATTTGCGATTTTTTTGACATAATTTTAAGTGCTGAATTGTTAGTTTTATTACTCTTTAGCTACTAAGCTATGTCTTTGTTTTGAAGAATAAAGATTATATCTATGTATCTATCTATCTATAACCATTTTAAATCTATCAAACTCCTCTATTGGTTTACGGTAATAATAAAGTTATTGTTACATGATTAGCGACACTTCTACTTATTGAAGTACACTTTATATGGCAGTTAAGCAGGTAAAAGTAGGTTGCGTGCGTTAGCATAAATACCTATGTATGGTTTAAATAGTGTACGTTACTGCCATATATATTTATGCTGGTGTACACTATTTTAACCACGTGGTTAAAAAAAATTGTGTACACCTTGGTGTTACAAATTTAATAACAATGTATTTCTGTCTTTGGCATCGTAGCTCTCAAACGGTTGGACCAATTTCATCATCTTCATGTCAGCCGAAAGTCGTCCACTGCTAGACATAGGCCTCCTCCAAATGGACCAATTTGCGATGCGTTTTTGAGATATTGAAGTTTGAAATGTTGATTAGTTAATAATATGATAGACTGCCATTTTATTATAATTTGTAAAAAAACGTTAATACCTTCGCCCCATTGCCTACCCATATCAGCGTATGTAAATTCTTCGACGCGATGAAAATGTCTCGTTCGCTTTTATGTCTGTTTATACGGGATTGTGTTGTTACTTGCGGGGCGCGTCTTTTTGTGTTTCAATATAGGTACCTACCTACATTGTCATAAAAACATCTATTTTTTTTTAAAGTTAGGTACCTACCTATGCTGGTTAAGTAATTGCTTTGCAGTAGGGACAAAAACGTCATCGATGCTTTTTTACTTATTTACATTATTTTTCATTTATTTATATTATTTAGTACCTCTAGTGTCGGTTGAGACAAGTTGATTTTTTCTTGACAGTTCTATCCTACTTACCTATAGCGTGTTATTTTTGATTTACATTAATTTTAAGTGAACATGAAACAGGTCAAATATTATTTAATTTCTCCAAGATACTAGTTGCTAACTCTTACTTTATAAGAGATAATCAAACACAATGGTTTAGATTACACTATCACGGTCATTACTAATTTAATGATTTAAATTCGGATTTTGTTCCGCGTACCTTAATTTTAGAGAAGCTCGATATTTCGGCACAGTTTTTTTTTATTTTGGACACCATTGCCAAGTACCTACCTATGCGGAGATACAATGAGGCTTCTGGTGGACATTAAGTCCGGTCCGGACGGACGGACGGACATACAGATGGGAATGATGTAACTATAGGCGTTTCTTCAGGAGCTACGGAATTCTAAAAACTGTCAAGTAATTAAAACAACAGACAACAGGCGGGGTAACCCGTTAATTAATTAAGAGCGACGCTTCAAGCAAATAGCGCGCCGTGGCTGTAAACACTGTGCTCAAACAAACATACTTTAACAGTCGACGGGGGCGCTGTTAGCTAAGGGCAGACATTAAATGAGTACGTAGTTTCGTTAGTTCTAAATTTCACCACCTGCTTATAAGTTTGTGGTGCTGTCACGCGATTCCTGGGGGGGTAGTGTACGATGCCGCATTGGTCTACTGCATGTTAGAAGAATGTTTTAAACCGCAGTGGTAAATAGTAATAGCAGGCATACCTGTTTACACAGACAAGAAGGCTAGGCAAGGGCTTATTGATAATAAAGTAATAAAATATTTGCTGGACTCATTTTTAAGTCAATATGAACAGTCAATAAGTGACAATGGATATGAGCAAGCGTGTCGTGTTTTACTAATATAATATGTCTACCGCTTATGAGGTGATATTTCAACTCAGGGTCATCGCCATCTGAACGGCGATCTGCCGTCTAAAACTATTTAGAAAAGCTATAAAATCCGTTCTGATTTACATGTTTAAGTATATTTAGCTTGCCTTGTTTGCCACTTGTGGGGGTGAAACCTAATAATTACAATTTTACCCCCTTTTCTGGTCATCGGGCGCCTTTGCGCCTGATATGACGCGGGGCGGTTTAAGGCGCGACCAAACCGCTGCTTAAAAAACGGTGACGGCACGGAATCGCAGTGACGCACCGTATGCGCACCGTTTTTATCGCATGCTCTCCACACCAATGCTTAAAATACGGAATCGCAGTGACGTGTTGTAAACTTCAGGTCTTTACCGAACAAAAGTCGTGACGTTTACGGCACGTCACTGCGATTCCGCACCGTTTGCGTATTTTAAACAGCGGTGTGGAAAGCATGCAAAATAAAGAACATTTTTACCAAAAAAGTAAAACCGACTCCAAAAAATAAAAAAAATGGAACCGACTACAAAACCCTTGAAAATATTTTTCTAGGTACGTACTAGCTCGAAGTCGGTGCCTCAGCATGAGCCAGCAGGAGTGGGACAATATAGTCGCCTACCTCTTTGACATACTATGGGTTTAAATCCCTTCTGCTGGGTCGTGTTGAGTCACCGACTTCGAGCTAGTACGTACCTAGAAAAATATTTTCAAGGGTTTTGTAGTCGGTTCCGTTTTCTGTTATTTTTTTTTTAATTTTTTGGAGTCGGTTTTACTTTTTTGATAAAAAAAAATCTTTATTTCTCACTTTATAGTGATTTGTAGCCAAAGTACATCTCACAACGATTCCATTATTCCCAAACACGACTTAATTGCTTTGTTTTATAACACAGTTCCGTTGCCTACCCTCTGGCTTCAGCATCAGATCAGTTTGAAAGAATCATTAACTTAAAGCTTCTTCTTAGTCGCTTATCTAGGTATATTAATCATGATCGTTTATAGACGAGCGAGCATTACTTAGCTTTGATGAGTTCCATTGGTCATCTACGGTCTTCTTCATCAGGTCCAGGTTACCAAATGATACTTTCTGAATGTAAACGCTCATCTTAATGCTAAAAATGCCAAAATCGTCATAGGTGTGCCTATAAAATTTGAGGTTTGCCCTCGATTTCCCTAGGATCCCATCATCAGATCTTGACTTGGTGACAATGGGACCACCTCAGAAGAATACCCTTTCGATTAAAAAAATAATTTTGAAAATCAGTCCACAATTGACTGAGTAATTGGTGAACATACATAAAAAAAATACAAACATTGGAACATAGAACCTCCTCCTTTTTTGAAGTCGGTTAAAAAACGGTGCGCATACGATGCGTCACTGCGATTCCGTACCGTCTCCGTTTTTTAAGCGGCGGTTTGGTCGCACCTTTTGACTGACTGTATTTTGAATTGTGTTTGTCTAAATTTTAATTATTTATTTTAATTATTGTCACTTGAAATTTATTACTTGAATAAACCCTTCCTGTTTTAAATTTTACATTCTACTAAGATAAGTCTCTAAAATACCCTAAACGGCTCGTAGAAAGGAGATTTGAATATCATAATCATATCATTACAGTAACTTGGCGCAACGCACACTTATTAAATACGCAAATGATCTATAGTTACATAGTTGTCAAATAACAGCAGTTTAATATGCATGTAACTGCATATCATACAAATTAATGAGTCGTATGCGACATTAATTTTATACGTGACAATAAAACGGAATGGCGCATAATAAACCCCTTTATTAACTGAAAACGTTTTTATTATCCATCACGCGTGTCTTCCTTATTATAATATAGGACGATAGCGCATAGTTATATCCATACTAAAAAAATGCGAAAGTGTGTTTTTATCTTTGTCCGTCTTTCACGTCGAAACGGAGCGACAGATCGACGTGATTTTTGGCATAGAGATAGTTTATGGGCCAGAGAGTGGCATAGGTTACTTTTTATCCTGGAATGCATAGTTCCCAAGGGAATAGCGCACGATAGCCGAATTCCACGCGTGTAAAGCCAAAGGCCAAAGGTGTATCTCACTGGTTCAGTAGCAGCCTATTCACTCTAGCCTTGAAGAGCCCTAGATTGTATTTACCCGGAAATACAGATGATGGGGACGAATATTTTAATATTTCTTTACATAACAGTAAAATCCAATAAAGATTGACAATAAACTCAATGATATATCCTCCTAAGTCCTCGCGTACTTTATAAAGGACTAATTAACACTAAGAATAACGGCCGCATGTACTTTCATCATCATCATCATCAGCCCGAAGACGTCCACTGCTGGACAAAGGCCTCCCCCTTAGAACGCCACAATGAACGACAACTCGCCACTTGCATCCACCGGTTTCCCGCTACTCTCACGATGTCGTCAGTCCACCTGGTGGGAGGCCTGCCAACGCTTCGTCTTCCGGTTCGATTCGCATGTACTTTATAAAGTACAAATTGTTCATTGAATAAAGAATTCTAAGAATTTTGAAATAATGTCCTAAATAACAAAGCAGGTCACCAACGCCTAGGGCTTAAACGCTAAGTTTGTTAAAAGATGTCAGGACTCAGGAGGATATACCTACATAGAACACGACAAAAGGGAGAAGATGCCCCGGATGCCCGATTCCTTTTAGTTTAAGTGTTTTGTTTGCTGTTTTTTTGTTTCCCTTCAGTAAACATCAGAATGATGTTTATTTTCTTTTTCGTTTCACCTTATTAGTTATTACCAAATGGTGCTTGGAATAGGTAAATATTTACCCTTGTTTATTAATACATTTTTGTCAAAAATTTCATAAGTACCTATCATAGGGAGGTACACTAAAATGTTCATACACAGATAGTCAGACAGAAAGAACGACAAACCCGCGTATCCACTAGAGGCAGCCTCGGGACGAGCGGCTGCCTCGCTCCGAGGCCGCGCAAATGGAGTCGCTGCCTCAACCCAAGGCGCGCCGCGACACGCAAATTCGCCGCCACGAGCCGAGCCATATTTTGTCGGTCTTTTTGCCTTGCTCAAAGGAGCCTCAGTCCGAGCCCTGCATCGGATGGAGACGGATTAAACTGGCTCGCACGTTGCGGATCATGATGAGGCCTGTCGCCTCGGCTTGATCAGCAACGTGCCTCGAGCCTATGCCACAGAATAACTATGCCTCAGAGCGAGCAGCCTCAAACTGAGGCTGTTTGCTTCAAGTCGAGGCAGCTCGGCCAGAGGCTGTTCTAATGGATACGCGACTCAAGATCAAGAGCTATTTTCACATTTGGCCATTTCTGTTTACTTTATTTGATTTAAACAGACACGGCATAACGGATATCTGCCACATAAAATATCAGGAACTTATCAGAGAGTGGTGACGGTGACCAATAACCTGGCCAACTTATAAACGTTGAAAAAACTCCTATATTGTCATTTCAATATCTCAAAAGTGGGTACTGATATTAATAATAATAAAACATAGCTAAGAACCACTGCAAGCTGCACTTTTATGTAAGTACAGTTAACGTCATAAATAAGTGATCACTTTTGTATCTTGTCATTTTAACGTCAGTACCTGGGCGACCGAGCTTCGCTCGGGCTAAAACTCGATAACAAGCAGTTTCCTCGAGATAAGACCCAGCTAGATCGATTTTTCATCCCTGAAAACCCCTATGTACCAAATTTCATCGAATTTATATACAAGAATTGCTCGTTTAAAGGTATTAGATGTTTGAAAAGCCATACGAAATTGTGTACCGAGTGAAAGTGACAAGGTACAAAAGTGATCACTTATTTATGACGTTGACTGTACCATCAGCCATTATGTGGTAAACCACCCTAAAGTTGATAATCGTTTGCATGTCATAAAACAATAATTATTTGGCTGATGGTACAAAAACCAGGACCATGGGCTTGAGAGCTACGATGTACAGATAGACACAAGGGCGGATCCAGCTTTATTGCCAGGGGAGGGGGCCCGGGGGGGGGGCACATGTTCAAATTCTGTCATAACTAAAACAAATCTGCTCTGTCTGTAATACAAAAAAAGTAATGAGTTCAGTAAAGGTACCTAACCTATCTACTGTTGTCTTAAACGCCCCACCCCCTGGATTCGCCCATGGACAGACAGACAGATATTGGCGTCAGACCTATTATAACACTCTTACGTCGGGGTTAAAAACTCCCACATCACGTGTTCAAAGCCGCCCTTAAAGGAAAGTGACGTTCTTGAACTAGCAGCGTTTCGCATCGATACCGAAACTGGGTCACGGACGGGGAACCTTCGCGTCCCAATTAGGGGCAATCGAAGCAGTGGGGCTCTTGCGTACAATCCTAGACGCACTTCGACGATTACTGCTGTCTTACAGCTTGTACAGATAGCACTATTCAAGCGCGAGCCGCACGTTTCGATCACAAAACGCCCGCGTAATTTTTTAACCCATCGTATGTGGGAACTAAAAAAGTTCTGCATTCTGGTCTCATCTGTTTTAATAAGCACAAATTCTGCTGATTTAAATGAAATTATAAAATATAGCCTTAAAGGCACGGATCAGTGTCTTGAGCATACCAGGGGTAGTGGCTGTCTGCACCGTAAGTTCGGGGTACTTTTGACCCAATGAAGGGTAACTTTGGCCCATATGATAACACACGGCAATGTTTAATAAAAATGGGTGAGCTAAAACTAACCATATGGCAATACGTCATAATTTCAAAACAATAAGTAGTAAAACTTGGAACGACTTAATCTCAAGATCTCTCTTAAGACCAAAGTTGGATTACTAACGTATGGGCAAAAATTTTTTGCCAAAGTATCAGGTCCCAAAATATTTTACTCAAATTATTATTTGGAAAAAAAACATTTGCCAAATTTATAGTTAACAACTATATTTTTGACAAATTATTCTTTCAGAAATAATTACTTAGTCATGTTTCATATTATCAAGTATTATTTAGTAAAATGTATCGTTTGGCATAACGCACTCTTCCCAAAATATCGCATGACATAATAACCTACTTTCTGGGAGCAGTTCGTTTCTGTGGGGGGCGCAGTTCTAACCTAACCCAACTTACTTTTCTGATAGAGTTCGTTGTTGCGGGGACGCAGTTTTAACCTAACCCAACCTACTTTTCTGGAAGCAGTTCATTTCTGTGGGGGACGCAGTCTAACCTCGTCTACTTTTCTGATAGCAGTTCGTTTCTGAGAAAGACGCAGTTCTAACCTAATCTAACCTACTTTTCTGATAGCAGTTGGTTTCTGTGGTTGGTTTGTGCGAATTGTCCTTTTGTACAAACATTTTTTTGGAATACAATATTAGCCAAAAGAAAACGTTTGCTTAATAAACGTGTGTCGTAATAAAATTCGACAAAGTAAAATTATGCCAAATGAATGAATAAAATGCGAAATGTAAATATGCTAAAGATTCGTTTGGGAAATGAAACTACTGCGATACATTTTTTGGGAAGTGAAATTTGGCGAAAAATATTTTACCGAAATGGCAGTACACCCCAAAGTTTCTCTTCAGGGCTAAAGTAACCGGATCTATATCTTAATATTGCGTTGACTTTGAGGTGATTTATTTATTATATTTATTGCATTCATGTAACAAAAGCTTGGTTAACATGAACCTTGGTAAGTTATAGCATTTTTACAATAAATTACCTAAATCTATCAAAGAGAGTGAAAGTTTTAATATTTACCAACGAGCGAAATATGTAATTGAAAATATCTAAATCTGGACCTGGGAATATTTAATATTGTCGAGTATACGGTAGAAAGGTTTTACTAAAAATTAAATTTACTTAAATCTAGTCAAACGACGACTCATAAGGCATTGTTTTATGCTGTGTAACAACAAGTTACTCGTACGCATACCTACTTTGTTTGTAGTGAGCGCTGCAATGAGGGCTATCGTTTTTTGTCTCACTAGATGGCGCACTGTAGCGTGAGGTTTTTAAGTATGGTTTTCAAAGTCTGTTATTACGGGCGTGAAAACAAAGTTTACATTAAAATAATATTTAATACACCTTAAATCCGTACCATAAAAATATGGAGCATGCCAGTGTTGCATAGTCCCCGTTTTGTTCGGAAAAAAGGGAGGACAAAGGTTTCCGAAAGACAAAACTGTCTCAAAACACCTAGACATTCGTTGCCCCGGAACGCATATTTGCCATAATTAATTTCAGATATTGCAAAATATTCACAAAATTATTCTAATTATAAATAAACCCGCGTAGCTCACCCAAAATCTATGAGATTTGACATTTCGGAGACCTCACGCTACACTAGCGCCTCTAGTGGCGAATTCATACGCGATAACCCTCATTGAGACAATTGTCTCGTGTGGATTTAACTTTTACCCACATGGCGTTCAAAAAGTGCCTTTCGATATTCATGTGCGGAATTACATTTGAAATTTACCACGAGCTTTGCGGTGAAGGAAAAAATCGTGAGGAAACCTGCACAAACCTGAGAAGCGATTTAATGGTGCGTGCGAAGTTCCCAATCCACACCTCTCCCAATCCACTCTTGTTCTGAGAGGAGGCCTGTGCCCAGCAGTGGGACGTATATAGGCTGGGATGATGATGATGATGAATTAATAATGTTACATAAAATTTAAACAAAACAAGAATCTTAGAATCGAGAATAAATTACATTTTGATTTTGAAGAATCTCAATATACCAACGTACGACAAAGTGATCCCATGAGATGTTCATTGTTGACAACTGAGGGGCTACTACGTATTTTGAAAATCGAAGTTCAAGTCGTACCGTCCCTCACACTCTATAAATATAAGCAATATAAGCATCAGCGCAGCGGGACGGCAACATACGAAGTTCGAATTTTGCACTTCTTAAGTCCAGAACAATACAGGTCCAACTAGAAGAAAGGTATATTAGGTACAATAAAATTAAATAAACTAAAACTATAATAAATCTAAAAATGGACCCTGCGGCATGGTACCAAAGATGCTGGCAGCATTTCCCCGCTGGATCGCAAGACTGATGCGTTGAGCGAGGAAACTGCCAGCTCTTCGGTCTCCTGTGGTATCTCGGAGTCTCTTTGATAGATCTTTGAAGAGACTCAGAGCGCCAGGGCCCCACGGACCAAGGGTCTTCGTAAGTAGTATAGGCTCTAAGATACGGAGTCCTAAAGAACATAATTTTTTTTAATCGTATGTGTAGAATCCTCTCAACGTGTCCGGATTAATTTATTTAATTTGTTGATTAAAGTCGCAATTTTTATTGTTATCTAAATTGCAATATGTAGTCATAAACATACAATAAGGATGGTCATTTGGTCGAACAACGTTGCTCTTATCGCCAATTTATCTTATATATCGTCGGCCTAAATCGCATACCTCGTAACTCCATTTTTTTTGAAAATTATGTTTTGACACTTTTAGATAGTACTATTCTGAACGCATCTAACGGCAAAACTCTTAAATACCAAGAGTAAACCGTTTAAGTTTAAAAAGCAAAATAGAAAACCTCGCAACTCCCGACCGCCATTTTTGTAAAAGATATACCACGTATCTCCCCCCGCCACTCCCTTTAGTACCTACAGTTTGCGATGGCGGTGTGACTGCACGTCAGTTTTGCGTAAAGATTTAAGAAGAAAACGGGTGCAGACTAACAGGTGTGTAATAAGGTTCTGCAATATAAACTGATTATGTATTCTTGATAGATATTTATGATATATAAACACATTAGACTATTGAAAATGTAGTTTGTTTGCGTGCCGTGGACATACGAGGTTTGCTTCGCGTGTATCTTTACGCGTGAAGATAAGTTACGTGGTTTTCTACGCAAATTATTTAATCTAGTACGTAGTTGTGATTGTTCGAATAGGCATTTGTTTTGTTTGTTATTATAATTTATGTTATACCTACCTACTAGCCTGTTACCCGCGACTCCGTCCACGTAGCATTCAGTTTTCACTATCCCGCGGGAACTATGAAATGTTCCGGGATAAAAACTATCCTATGTCCTTCCCCGAGACTCAAACTATCTGTATACTGAACTTCATCTAAATCGGTTCAGCGGTTTAGACGTCATGAAGCGAAGTAACAAACAAACAAACAGACTTACAAACTTTCGCATTTAAATTATTATAGTGGGATGTAGTCGAACTCGTCCCAGCTGCTTTACTTAAGGATTTTTACTTATCACATTGTTTTGTTCTGTAGGCGGATACTAAAATGAATCAACAAAGGGAAGTAAGACTGCAGAAAATATTTTTTCAAAAATAGAAAAAAACGTATGCATGTTACAATTTAGATGTAAATCAATACGATGGATCTTTAATTTTAGTTCAGGAAGAGCACTATTTAATTCATCTCAACGAGAGATTTGTTTTAGAGCGCAGAACCCTACACCACCTTGTATCTCACTAACTACTATTACTACTACTACTACCAGGGCGCTGTGACCCAAAGTGAGTCTTGGCCTCCAACACCAGATTACGCCACGGTTTGCGGTGTTGAGTCAGCTCTTGCAAGTATTCGACCCTGAGGTCCAAAAGGTCTTTCAGGACCTCGTCCCTCCAGCGGTACCTGGGACGACCAACCGGCCTCTCGGTCATCCCAAGTGCGCTCTCTTCACGGCTCGACCGTCTCCCAACCTTTCTACGTGCTCGAGCCACCGGAGTCTGGACGCCTTGATCTGTCCTATAACATTGGGATACCAGGTCCTCAAATTCCCTATTACCTCACCAACTGTGCAACATGAAATTTGTGTGTCACGAAATCCACTCATCACGTCATAAACCAGCAGTTCTCAGAGCTTTCCTGAACAAGAAAAATGTCAACAGCCTTACAGCATGAACATTGTGTCGCCCGCTAGTTTGCATCAAATTAATTCAGCCAAAAATAATCATGCTTCATTATCTTCACCTGGGCCAAACTCATGTACTTAATCATGTAAATTATTACCTTGTTCAGATCAAAAGATTACCTCTATTTTTTATAGCAAAACTCTTAACTCCCGATTTGCTTTATAAAATTTTCAAGAAAAACTCGTAACTCCAAAATTTCCAGGTTCAGGTGATTTAAAAAAAAAGGTCTTAACAATCTGACGGCTAAATTTAACTTAACATTATGTGAAAAAAAACTTAGCAAGTCTTCATGCAAAATTTTTGGTAGTGAAGTTTTTTGTGTCTCCTGTAAAATTTGGTCGGATTGAGTTACGAGGTTTGCGATTTAGGCCGACGATATTCAAGAATGCCAAGTGATAACTTTTAACCCACACTTGATGCAATTAAAAGCTTTTTCAGTTTGTTTTTATGTCGGGAAAGTAAATATAGTTGCAAGAATTGAGCTCATAATAGAGATAGCATGACCGAGATAAAATAAAACATATTTTTTTTATGTAAAAAAACATTTTCATACAAACGTTTTTTACTGACAGATCTAACCCGGGACCTCAAGCTTTGCTGTCAGCTAGTCAGGTATCTCGAAATAAAATGTATAAAATGTAAAATGAAGGTAAGTAGGTAGTTGTACTTCCGTCTCATGCTGGGAAATATGGTTTTTTTTTTTTATTCCCGTTGATAAATCCATACCGTTAACTGCTTCAACTTTGCCTTCTGGCCCCAACATTGCCTGATTCGATTTAGAGTCAATAACTTAGCACCCTTTAGGTTTTTAAAGTTTTATCCCCTCGTAATAAAAATTCCCGTGTAGATAAAAGTTTCAAACCTATAAGAGTGCTAAGTTATCGATTCTAAATCAAATCAGGCAATGTTGGGGCCAGAGGGCAAAGTTGAAGTAGTTTACGGTACAACTTATCGAGTTACGCACACGCACTTTTTACTTATCAAGGTTAGGATTATAGCGGTACCGGCTTATACCAGAAAGTAGGGCACGAAGGCAATGGAGTTTTTGGTAATCTATACCATCCTGTTAACACGTTAAATAGTTTAGTCAACAGTACTAATTGTGAACGGTGATTAGTTCAATTGTCGTGATCATTATCTATTTCATTTTGTCAATTTTTGTTTTTGTTTTTACAAGCTTTTATTTAGTTTCACCTGTCCCGTTGTCTGTCTGTTTGTCTCTCTGTCTGTAATCAAAGGTACTTATGTAAATTGCGTGACAATACAATAAATAATCTGGTAGTGAAATGTAGTTTGGGTGACAATACAAGTACAGTCAGCAAAAAAAGGTTGCATTAAAAATGATATTTTTATCAAAAACTTATTTAAGTTCTGGGAGAACGAAACCGATACTTAGGGGCTGTTTCACCATCCATTGATTAGTGTTAACTTACGGTTAAATGTGATGCCGTCTCCGTCTATTCGAACAAAACAAATAGAGAGCATCACACTTAATCGACAGTTAATACTAATCAATGGATGGTGAAACAGTCCCTAAGTCGTATGTGCAAACTTACCTACTTATACCATTTTAATAATTATGATACGGCGTTATAGGTTGTACCTACCTGTAGCTGCGACAGGGCATAAAAGTAAGCAACGAAAGATTGTATTACCTTCTACATATTATAACTAAATAGTTCCCTGGAAGATAGGTTTCGATTAGCAATTAGCAATTTTTGTTAAATCACTACATTAATACTGATTTTTGTTGTTCAATTCTTGTTCTTCTTATATTTATATTGTGAAGATATGATTAGTTTTTTAATTTATCGAGTGCTCTTGCCAATATTTGAACCCGCATCTCCTAAGCCGAGTTAAGACTTGCAAGAAAAATCCCGCAAGTTGCATTACATTGCGGCGCTCGATTGACCACTACAAACTCGTTGGCTTGACGGCCTCGCAATGTAATGCAACTTGCAAGATTTTTCTTGCGTCTAAACTCGGCTTTAGTACCGAGCGTGCTAAATCAATCCCGTGGCTAAATCCAATTACACCAATGCGACCCCGACCGGTCCTCTTGAATAACTTAATCACTTGCATAAGCCAATAGTGGTGTGCCTGTGAAAAATCTTAGTTTTCACTGAGCAAACGTTCAAATACTTAAAAAAACTACAAATATAAGTATCCTGTTTCCAAAAATATTTAGACGTTGCGGCCTTTCATTAATATTAGCATTAATTTGTACTTCGTCTGCGAAAAATTCATTTATCGTTATCCCGCGGGAACTAAGCAATTTTCCGGAATAAAAACTATCCTATGTCCTTCCCAGGATCTCAAACTATCTTTATACCAAATTTCATTGAAATCGGTTCAGCGGTTTAGACGTAAAAAGGTAACAGACAGACAGACAGACAGGGGTACTTTTGTATTTATATATATTAACTTTTATCTTATATATAAAAATAAAAAAAGTCAAGTCTAGTTCTATTTCCACTTACAAGTAAATACAACATTGACGTAACAGTAAAGTTCCATACAAAACAAAAGTTTATTTTTGCTAGTCGGCTTATATTTTCTTGTGATTTTGAATAAGAGAGAAAATATATCAAAAATTAGCAGAAGCGTGACATCATAACTATAAGTACAACTATCATTACGAGTAGGTATTATATCATTAGATTTTTCAAAACCGTCAGTGACATAGGATATACTTAACGCATATTTAAAAATGGCGTCTGCGAAAAAGATGTGGAGGCGATTGTTTTATGGTCGTTTTGCAGTGAACGAGATGCCGCTTTTGGAAAAGCTCGAAAAAAGTAACAGGCTATTTGATAACTATAATCAATGAGGGCTATCGTTTTTTGTCTCACTAGATGGCGCACTGTTGCGTGAGGTTTTTAAGTATGGCTTTCAAAGTCTGTTATTACGGGCGTGAAAATAAAGTTTAGATTAAAATCATATTTAATACATCTTTAAACCATACCATAAAAATATCGAGCATGCCACAGTGTTGCATAGTCCCTGTTTTTTCGGAAACAAGGGAGGACAAAGGTTTCCGAAAGACAAAACTGTCTTAAAACACAGACATTCATTGCCCCGGAACGCATAATTGCCATAATTAATTTCAGATATTGCAAAATATTCACAAAAAAATTCTTATTGTTAATAAACCCGCGTAGCTCACCCAAAAACTATGAGATTTGACATTTCAGAGACCTCACGCTACACTAGCGCCTCTAGTGGCGAATTCATACGCGATAGCCCTCATTGACATGCTATTTATGTTCTGACAGAATGCGATCACCGATTCGAGGTCCGATTTTTTTAATCAGGTAATCCGGACGCAGAATTTTTCAAGGCAATGTTCCCACGCGAAGAAATAGAAATTTTGGAAGAGAAAAAAATTTAAGACAGTATTTCGGGACTGAAAAAATACCTAATCGTTAAATAATATTTATAACGTCATTTTTTTTATTCGCCTTGATGCCAAACGAGCAAGTGGGTCTTCTGATGGTAAGAGATCACCACCGCCCATAGACACCTGCAACACCAGGGGATTGCAGATGCGTTGCCAACCTAGAGGCCTAAGATGGGATACCTCAAGTGCCAGTAATTTCACCGGCTGTCTTACTCTCCACGCCGAAACACAACAGTGCAAGCACTGCTGTTTCACGGCAGGATTAGCAAGCAAGATGGTGGTAGCAATCCAGGCGGACCTTGCACAAGGTCCTACCACCTGTCCGATTCACGTTAGTCTTGCTTGCAATTCACCATTAAGTTATATATCCAACAATGCCAAACGGGTTACCTACGTGACACAAATTTCATAGTTTTTTTAACGAATATAAAAGAAGTACGATTTTTTTAACGTATTACATGGCATCGTTGATTGCTAGACGTAGAAACTTAGGTTCGACTAAATAAAAAACGTTTTTATGTTACTAACATAAATATCCCACTTATTGGATTGAATCTGTTAAATGACTCACGGTTAATAACAATACATTAGATATACAGGGTGTAAAAAAATAAAGGGGCCCTGGAGGGCAACTACCTTAAATCCTTTAGTTAGTTAATTGTACTGAAAGGAAACATTCCTTTATTTTTAAAATGAAACAAAACTGCATTCAAAGATCTTCTAAACTTCGCTTGTCTCACCCGGGAATTGAATCAACTAAAAATTAAAAAAATAAACACTATTTTATTATACAAATCGATAGGACTATTGTTCAAGATAGAATTTATCTAATAAACGTTATAGACAATTTTTTTCCTGACCAATAATCCTGTTGATTCGTACTTATAATAAAAAAGCAAGTTTTAATTGTTTCAATTTTTAGTTAGTTCGATTCCCGGGTGAGACAAGGGAAGTCTAGAAGATCTTTGAATGCAGTTTTGTTCAATTTTTTAAATAAAGGAATGTTTTTTCAGAACAATCAGCTAACTATAGTATTTAAGGGAGTTGCCCTCCAGGGCCCGTTGATTCTTTCCACCCTGTATATTACGACCTGTGAGAACAGTACGATGATTAACTGCATCGAAATATAAGGAGCTAAATAAAGCTACTGTATATCCCGTTTATAATTGGTACATCTAAATAAATAGTGAATTTCAGTGAAATATTATGCTGACATTCAAAGTCAAAGTCAAAGTGATTTATTTGCAAACATTATTATTCATTTATTTATTTATTGCATAATAATTTTTGTTTTTATGTACCTTGTTTTGTACTCTTGTTTTTGACATTGTTCATAGTTTTGTGAAGTCAATTTTAATTTTATGTTTAATTTTATCGCTTTGACATTTTAATTATTTTATTGTTCGTTTGATTGATAGGAACATTGCATTAATATGACTTAGATTTATATTCTTGTTTTGCTTTTAATAATTATTATTGAATTGAACTCTAATTTGTCATTCTAAATTCAATTTTTTATTTTTGGCTGTCAATTTATTGTGATGTGATTTATTTTTTGTATGCATTTGACGATCCTTTTGTGAATTTCTTGTAATTAACTGGCATGTGTTTATAATGTATTTTTTCAAAAGGTGCCTAATAAATCTAATCTAATCTAATGTAATGTAATAAATTTCGATTCGTGGGTTAAAATCATAGATTTTTAATAAAACTGTGTCTTGGACATTCGTATACGGTATCAAATACCCTGTGATCTTTTGCTGTCGAGTCAGGGCAAACGAAATTGATAACGACTTTAAGTTATCAAAGTTATCGAATAATATTAAAAAAAATATTTATATGTAAACCGAACTAGGTAAGTAATTACAGAATTGATGCAATCGATTTAAATAAATAAATAAAATAAATAAATATCACGGAACAATTCACACCAATTGACCTAGTCCCAAAGTAAGCTTAGCAAAGCTTGTGTTATGGGTACTAAGCATTGGATAAATATAATTATATAGATAGATACATACTTAAATACATAGAAAACACCCATGACCGAGAACAAACATTCGTATTTTTCATACAATATCTGCCCCGACACGGGAATCGAACCGGGACCTCAAGCTTCGTAGTCAGGTTCAAATGTAAATAATACACGATAGTGAATAGGTAGGTAGGTTACATAACGGTATTTCCGAGAGTTAAGTTATCTCGAAGGCATTACAATTAAAATAAATGACAAAGACAATTATTGTAGGTAGATAGCCATAGGTACTTACTATTAATTTAATTAGTTGTTTCAAGTCAATTTAAACCCTACAAAAAAGTAAAGTAATCTACACAAAGTCCAATGAACGAACTACCCTATAAATATCATTGCGGGGGTCGCAACATTGACTAATATCACAGTGACCCTGTGCCTTCATAACTGATGGATGGAGCTGAAAAAAGCGTGCAGGAAATTGGCAAGCCTGTGTTCGTTTATTTACGCTCAAGTTACGCCTTTGACGTCATGTTTACGCTCAGCCTCCTTTAGGTACTAATCATTATCGGAAATCCTTCGTCCTTTAAAAATGGCCTGTACCTAAGCCCACCCAATTAGAAACCCTCGTTTAGATACGGTAGGACAAGACTTTGGCGTGACAGCTCCCAATTTGCTATATTTCACTGTCATAGTCACGTAATTAGTATAGATCACTTGCTATGCTGCTGATAGAAAACTTCCCCCAATACGAGTGGGAAAAGGCAAGAGCTGCCATCTTTTATGTATTTCCCTAACGCAACTCTAATGGTTGGTAGCCCTGAATTTTTCAAGGAAACTAGGGCACAACTAATTAATAGATTATTTGAGAAAAATGAGAGGGTCCGCCGCAGACGTGCGGTTCCCAGAACCCTCGGAAAGTAGGGCACGGAACTGGGTTTATTTATTTATGGATTCCGTATCAAAGGACACGTACGAGACGAGAACAAGCTGGCTTGAGGTTTAGTTGCTGGGGGTAGAGGGTATGATAGTTACCAGTATTCGTCCGGTGGTAGTCTGGCCGGAGATGAGCTCGCCGGCCCAGTCCTTGGCCTCGGTCATGAACGTGCCTTCGAACTCTTGCTTCCCCTGGCGCGCCGCCTTCTGCTCCTTCTGCTTGGGGTCGTTGGGCGCGAGCTCGGGCTCCTTGCGGCAGCAGACGAACGCGCAGGCCCGCCATAGCACCACGATGAGCAGCCCCGCGATAAACGTAAAGATCGACGAGAGGAGAAAACACCACCATTTTCGCTCACTGAGGCAGGGCAGGTCATAATCAGCAGGGAGGATCGACGCGGTAGCCGTCCCTTCCTCGGACGAAGCCATTCCCCGAGGGCGCGAGGCATCCAGTCCGACGCGCCATGCACGTGGTCAATGCGCGCGCTCGCACGCCGTGACCGCGCGCGACTGACACGAGCGTGCCCGAACTGCGAGCGCGAACCGCCGGTCGATGCCGCGCGATCGATCCGCGCACGCGCGTGCCACACCAACCCCGACTTCCCTGAGCCACTTCTACACGTCTCTTTCCGAACAACCCGATCAAACAAGGAGGTAAAACCCGACAAACCGGAGACAAAAACGCCAAGTGCACCCGTACCGAGCCAGCCGCGGGCCTGCCACACACTCTTCGGTCCACGCGTGCATCACACGAACATTTTCATCGATCTTATCTCACCGATTTACGACAGATTTTTATGACTGCAGAGATTTTAGTGCAGATGTTTACCGTGGACATAACGCGATTAAAATTAAATTTGTTCGGCATAGCCAATACGCACTGGGTAGCTAATTAAATAACAGACAGTCAATGAGGAATGCGGAGATTTGAACAAAGGTCGTTGATTCGAGCGTAGCCTGTAGGCTGCGTAGCGCTACGCGGGGTGCGTCACGCGCTACGAAAGTCGTAGACGTCTACGCGGCGATCGGTCTAATGAAAGCGAATGCGACTTTAGTGTGTATTGTGTGATTTTCTTTGTGTAATTGAGACTAATAAAATTGATACACACGTTATAATGGAGAAAATACAACTCTGACACATATGGCAATACTGAATACATACTAAATAACTATAAATAATTAATTGTACGTCCGAAATGGACAAACTGTTGAAACTTTTCGATGCATAAATAAATCTTAACACAATTGTAGGTACTCGGTTTTTCACAATAAACGTTTTTTGTTTCATAATACATAAGTAGGTACATAAAACTGCCGGACAAATTTAAAAGAACAACCACTTGGAAATATTTATTAATTTGCAGAAACAATGGCTGTTGAAGTACGTTTTTCGGAATTCATATGATAAATTAAATTTAAAAATCATGAGCTTTACGATAAAATAAAACACTGTGAGGAAATTAGCTCACACCAGCGAAGAGATTCTATGGTGTGCGGGAAGTTTCCAATCCGCACTGGGCCCGCGTGGGGACTACGGCCCAAGCCCTCTCATTTTGAGGGGAGACCTAAGCCCTGCCCTATTTTCTAACTTATAAGGTCCAGGCCCTTTTCGATCGCTTCGCTCGCTCAGCTCGCTCGCGTAGTCGTCGCAATTGTACCCAACACTCCTCCTCGCTTCTCTCGTCATTGTATTTACTCAGTTTTTCGGAACTTAGTGACAGTAAAAGTGATCAATTACGTTACCGAAATTTCTGGAAATATTTGGCCTCTCAGTATTAGTTACGTAATGGAACTCAAACTCATTTATTTTGCTTTGAAACAATACAAAATACTGAATCAAACCCTGTAAGGGCACTGCAATAATGCTATTATTAAATTAACCTTAAACTTATAAGCGCAGATATGGATATGTGCTCGTACCTTAAACTTAAACTTAGCTAAAAACAAAGTCAACATAATTTTAGTAAAACACAATATATTAATATTATTTGCATACTTTCTTATAGTGCTGGCTAGTGCTTATCTTCTAAAAATTCCTGTAAAGTGTAGTAGGATTTTTCTACAAGGTAACCGAACAATGTCCTGTTGCAGGTTCACGTTATCTTCTCGTATCTAAACTACCGATCAAGACTATCAAGATTGTTTATACTTTACGGTGTGCTTGATCCTTTGTCTAAAATTGTCAGAAGCCATAACAGTGACCAAGTCATCAACATAGCTCTAGAATATGCAAGTTTAATTGGCAATCGCCAATTCCCACAGCCAGGCCACATCGCTCCCAGAACAGATAGACTTTAGGGGAGAAAAGTCCTCAAGTGGTGACCACGAGTCCACGAACCGGAAGACGAAGCGATGGCAGGCGTCCTATTAGTTAGGCAGACTGACGACATCGCGAGAGTTGCGGGCAACCGGTGGATGGAAGTGGGGAGTTGTCGTTCACTGTGGCGTTTTAAAGGGGAGGCCTTTGTTCAGCAGTGGAAATCTTCCGGCTGATGATGATGGTAATGACTACAAAGGTGGTAAAGATATGCCTCGACAATAGGTTAGGTACCATCAGCCAAATATGTGGTCTACCACCCTAAAGTTGATAATCGTTTGCATGTCATAAAACAATAATGCGTGTCATAAAACAATAGACGTGTCTGTCAATTTGAAAGTTCGACTTTAGCGACATATTTATTTGATAGAAACTTGTTTAAAATTGGGTATGTATTATAATACCGATAAACGAAAGACCGAATTTCACAAGACCTATGGACGGAAGGCCGAATATTAAAAGGTCGAATGGATATATGACCGAAACTTTGAAATCCCGAAAGTACATTTGACCGGCAGCCTAAAACCCGAAGACTACAATCCCGAAGATCAAAATACCTACACTCGAAAGGTCGAAAACTCAATGCCGAACAGTCATAATCACTACAAGTAAAATAATCGACAATCAATATATCGAAAATCAAAATACCGAAACTGCCGTTATACCAAAGACGAAACAAATATAGCAGGAAAAGATGTGTGCGAGCGAGCGAAGCGAGCGAGCAAGACGGTTCGCAGCAGAAGTGACTCGGATAGGTTAGGTTCAGAAGGCTAAGGCGGGAACGAAGCGGAGCGTAGTTCCCGCCTTAGCCTTCGATGTTAGGTTTTTTTTTATAGCAGGCAAGATACTTAACTGCCACTAAGAAAGTAGGTTGGATAAGATTCAACAGCAAAGATCATTTGTGAAGCAATATTATCCGGGCTGCTATAAAAAAAAACCTAACATCGAAGGCTAAGGCGGGATCTACGCTCCGCTTCGCTCCCGCCTTAGCCTTCTGAACCTAACCTATCCAAGTCGCTTTTGCCTCGAACCGTCTTGCTCGCTCGCTTTGCTCGCTCGCACATATCAAACTTTTTTTACTTTCGGTATTTTGTACTTTCGGTATTCTGAATTTCGATTTGTTAAGTGTCGATATTTCAACTGTAGGTAATATGATTTTCGGTATTATAATACATACCCCATTTTCGGGATTTTGTACTTTCGGTCATTTAAAAATAGATATTTCGACCTTCGGTGTATCGGTTGTCGGTATTTTGTACATTCGGTATTCTGAATTTCGATGTGTTATGCGTCGACATTTCAACTGTAGGTATTATGATTTGTCGGTCTTATAATACATACCCTTAAAAATTGATAGACCACTTAGCTGATGGTACCTACTATAATGCTACTATGCAAGAGAGCGATACGAACGTTAAAAATTATATAAATGTGGAATCACCATTAGGTAAACCATAAACAATTAGGTACTTTTCTCACACACGACTTTATGATGGATCTTTATGGCGTCAGTGTAATGTGGTGGTGGTGATGATTAGGTTTGTATGATTTGCGTGGAGGTGGAGGAGCTGCAAGAACACACATTTATTGTATAGACGTAGCTATAGTTGGGGCCGCGGGTTAGCAGTGATTGTTAATAGTTCATTGATTGATATGAACCTCCGAAAAGTAACGTCTGTTTCACCATTAGGTATTTTATTATAATACGCCTAATTTCAGCGTAATAATAACCATAATATGGCGGTTAAAGGTATTTACTCTGCGTACCTTTCGATGCAATTATCGCAAAACAATTAGGAAATCAGCACATAATGCTAAACCATAAAGTTTAAAATATTATCTTGTACTTTTAATTAACGATTAATATAATTGCCATGCCATTAAGTTGAGGACTCTTAGGTACAGTCACCAGCACCAATATCTGACACAACAAGTCTGCATAAATATCTAATTACGACTATATTTCTAGCACCGGAAGGACGTGTCAGATATTTTTGCACACTCCACTGTGGCAAATATTAATGCTGGTGACTGTACTTACTACAAATTAACAAGTTGTTTATTTTCGGTTGTATTGAAAATTTAATTCATTGGTGCCATAAAGTATTTAAAGGATACGGTACCCTTATCACCTTATCCTACTAATATTGTAAATACGAAGTGTGTGTTTATTACCTAAGACGTCACGGTTAAACGGCTGGACGGATTTGGATGAAATTCGGCACGTATACCTACGGCATGACGTCTGGTAAAGCGTACGTAAATTTTATCAATTTTCACTTATATACCGAGCGGCAAAAATCTGACCCGCAAAGGTATGCAGTACCTAATAGATAATTTTGGATGTAGAGGGCCAAATTTTGTGCCTCTGAGTATCTATGATATAAAAGTGAACCGCCAGAACGGGAAAAAAACGAGACAGAGCAGGATGGCGCTCTACAACACCATTTTGACACGTTTCTCCCAAACAACGCATTATTTCTCTGGAATTTTAAAGCAATTCGATTCTTTGACCTTGGGAATCGCGAAAAACTTGAGAAAATATGATATTGGGTGTGTACATTTTTTGTATATTAAGCAAAATAAAATCACAAGTTCGAATTTCGAGCCAAAAACGAGCGATCATTATCTATGCCCTTGTTGCCATTCAGGGAAAAAGAAATCTATTCATTATCCTGCATTGCAGTCTGTAAAGCTCTTTACCCATTCATTGCCGCGCGCCAGATTACGCTGGGCTTAGAGTCATGAAATTTGGTATGTAGATAGCTGGATGTCTGAAATAACACATAGGCTACTTTTATTACAATATTCCCACGTTGTTCTTAACACAACACCTCAATGAAGATTACGATATGAATTTTGGGATTTCCCACGGGAATTTTGTAAAATCCCGGAATTTTAATTGTAACATCGAATAGTTTACGCGTGCGTGGGCTTCACAAATATTGCGGCGGATTTGATTCACGTTGCATAAAAGATACCGGCGCCAAATTTAATGTATCTAATCCTAGTGGTTGAAATGTTGGAATTATATTCTGATCCTTGAAATATTGGAATAAAAAACCGGTCAAGAGCGTGTCGGACACGCCTAAAATAGGGTTCCGTCCGTAGCCATTACGAAAACATTAAATAATATTTTTCTAAGGATTTCGTATTCTATTCTACTTACTACCATCCTGATTTTTTTTTAATTTTTTCACCCACCGGTTCAGATTTTAGAGGGCGGGGGGACGCTCGATTTTAATGAAAATGTGCACTTTAAAGTTGAATATTTCGCAAACAAATCACTGAATCGAAAAATCGTTTTAGCAATCCCATAATGGTTTTAAAAGACCTATCCAACGATACCCCGCACTATAGGGTTGGATGAGAAAAAAAAACACCCCCACTTTACGTCTATCATGGGAGGCACCCTAAAGAAAATAATTTTATTTTTTTATTGTTGGCATAGTTTACATATATATCCATGCAAAATTACAGCTTTCTAGTATTGATAGTCCCTGAGCAAAGCCGCGGACGGCGAGACAGACCGACATACAGACATGGCGAAACTATAAGGGTTCCGTTTTTGCCATTTTGGCTCCGGAACCCTAAAAAATTAATCCGGCCAAACACGCTAAGTTCATTTGTGCAGGCATAACTAATCGAGTGTATGACATGACCCACCCCTTGCCTGCGCAAGCAAAATTTGAAATATGCAAATTGATTTTTTTTTGTTATGGTTGCACAAGAACTGTTATAACCTAGGGTGTAGCGTGTGGCTGGCTTTATGTAGGTTATCATCATCATCATCATCTCAGCCGTAGGACGTCCACTGTTGTTAGACATAGGCCTCCCCCATAGACCTCCAAGGTTGGCAGCGGCCCGCATCCACCGTGAACCCGCGGCTTTAACCAGGTCATCCGTCCATCTCGTTGGTGGACGTCCTACGCTGCGCTTGCCGATCCGCGGTCTCCACTCGAGAACTTTTCGGCCCCAACGGCCACCTGTTCTCCATGCTATATGGCCCGCCCATTGCCACTTCAACGAGCTAATTCGCTTGGCTATGTTGGTGGCCCTTGTTATTCTACGTATCTCCTCATTTCTGATTCGATCTCGTAGAGAAACCCCAAGCATAGCTCTCTCCATAGCTCGCTGAGCAACTCTGAGCCTATAGAAGCACCACGTCTCGGATCCATGTCATCAGACATCACTGGCAACACACATTGGTTAATAAAGACTTTCGTCTAAGGCACTGAGGAACCTATGTATTACTCCCGACGTCCATCTATCTGCATACCAAACCAATTCCGTCCAGCCGTTTTAGTTTGAAGGAGTAACAAGCACACACGCACACTCGCACGCAAGCAGATACGCACTAACAAACTTTCACCTTGACATTTCGACCACTTTGCAGCGACCTTGGTTATGAGTAGGTAGATGAAGTATTTTAAACAATCACGCATTTAAATCCAGCCCCCCTGTACCTACATACAACAAAAGTTAAAAGTGCTACAAATCGGTAAAATTGTTACCTTTCTCATCTTATTACAAAAAAGTGATAATTTTTTGTGTGGAATTGTATCACTTGTCAGTTTTTTGGTACAGAGGACAGGTTCTCGCAACGCTTCGCTCCCGCCTTAGCCTTCTGAACCTAACCTAACCCAGTCGGTTTTGCCCTGAACTAGCTAATTCACTCGCTTGATAAAATTATGCATATTCATTTTATAACAGTTAAAGTTATAGTTAATAAATTTATGCATATTTCAATTATGCGGTTACGTTATATGCCTCTTTATAATTAGGTAAGTTCGCTGTTATGCACAATTATGTTATGCCTAATCTGTTATGCGAAATAAGGGGCACCCACATGGCCATGGCATTTATATCTACAACAAAAATTCATTTTTTAACTTAATAAAGAATATGAGAAAAAATTAAAACAAATCTGAAAACAGTATTATTTTTTTAATTGACTTAATGTTTATTTTATATGACTTGTTGTAACACTAAATAAGTACCATCAGCCAAATAAGTGGTCTTTCAATTTCTAAACAAGTTCCTATCAAATGAATATGTCGCTAAAATCGAACTTTCAAGTTGACAGACACGTCTATTGGCATTATTGTTTCATGACATGCAAACGATTATCAACTTTAGGGTGGTAGACCACATATTTGGCTGATGTTACTACTTACGAGTACATAATTAAGCTTAAAATTAATGTACAATCAATTCATTTAGAGCGAGAGCGCGGCGAACTGAACGAACGCGGCGAACGTTTCTGTCCTCCGGGAACCTCGCACTAGTTGCGCCTTGTTTATATTGTATATATATCATTTTTCGTAAATAAATCTTCTTCTTCTTCTTCTATACTTCAAACAATTAGGGTGTTTTATTCATTCACGCCAAACATTCCTAAAGTAGCACAAAGGCCCTGGTACGTGATTTAGTTTTCACGTCTGTGAAATTAGCATGTAGTTAGGTATAGTCAATCAAAAATGGATGAATGAGCTCTATTATTGGAGCCCTCATACAGATTTTTAAAGTCTAAAACTGAATTTTATATGGCCAAAAAACTTTTAATTCGGAAGTTCTGAACTAACTCCAACCTCACAACCAAATCGTTAGGTCAGTCCGATTTTTATCAAAAAGCGGCGTGGAAAGCATGTAAAAAAAACGGTGCGCATACGATGCGTCACTGCGATTCCGTAGTACCGTCACAGTTTTTTAAGCAGTGGTGAGGCCGCTCGTTTATATTATGGATATGTAGTAGATAGGATGACAATGCAAGTACAGACAGTAAAAAAGCTTGCGTTAAAATTATTTTTCTAACAGAAACTTAAAAATTACTTATGACAGTCGGAGCAGTCTTTTTCCGGTACATTTTCTCCAAGCCATTTCAAGTATGGCGGGTTGCCATTCTTGATGGGCAGCGATATCACTTCACACACTTCGTATGGGTGGTTGGAGCGCACATATTGAGTGAGCCGGTCCACTTGAGATGTCCTTGTTTTGATCATTAGCAGCAACTGGAAAATAAATAATTATATTTAAGAAATTAGTAGGAAATCTCATCTTTCAATTAAAACTGCAGTACCGGCATTCAGTGCAAATGGAAAATCTTCCACATGATCAAAGTTCAAATTTAATTTTGTCGAAATATAATTGTGCTAAAAATATTTATTTTAGAACCAAATTTCTTTTCATTGTAAATTAAATAAACCTGAATGGAATTTTGTCTATTATAATATAAATTAATAGCAAAATTAAATCCGCAATAAGTGAATGTAGTTTGAATCACAAAAACAGATGAGGATGGAGGTGGGACATAATTAAAAATAGTAATTTTTACTAGTCTATGTAAATACAAATGGTTGAAAATTGCATTACTATCTAGTATAGTTATTCATTACATTACATATCTGGGTGAAAATTTAAACATTTCGACCGATTGGTTTAACAACATTAGCATCCCTTGTTTACAGTGAATCACAATAACACTGAATATGTACCCATCTGATAGATAAAACCAGATTACCTCACTATCCTCATTGACCTCCCCCTTCCACACGTACACGGACGTGACCTGCGGGATGATGTTGACGCACGCTGCAAGTTGTTCTTTCACAAGCCCGTGTGCTAGTGCCTTTGCTGCATCATTGTTTGGGACTGTCACATAAGCCACCGAATACTTATCTGGAAACAAGAGTTTACAATACTGTGTATAAACTTACTTCTTTATGTTAAGAAGGTTGCCTGGAAGAGATTGCTTTGAAGCGATAAAGCTAGGTAGCCAAAGGCCCTGGCGCGAAAAATTAACTAGGGCCCCAACTAAACTATGTTTGTTTCATATTTTGAATATTCGGAATGTGGGAGAAATTTTCACTAGTTCCATTTATAGTTTTTAAGTCAGAGTCCGAGGGGCCCCCTGAGCTTGAGGTCCCTGGGGCACTGCCCCGTCTAGACCTCCAGTAGCTACGCCACTGGATAAAGCTGCTTATTGTTTATCTATCCATTATTTGAGTGCCAAAAATAATAAATACAAATGCACACACACAAAAACTTTAACATTATAAGTATATAACACAGCTAGCCAGTTCTGGGTAGGACAAAGACTGTTATTATGTTCTTGCTAATCTACAGTGCCAGTTGCAGCGTGGATTATGTTTAGAGAACCTCTAATTTGTTCATTCAGCTCTGGCCTTTGGCTCATGGTCACGGAGTTCCCACATTTCACGAAACTGGCTGACTTATAACTTTACATAGAGTATTTATATACACGCTATTGTACTGTGTACTTTTGAATAAAAAACATTGGAGGTAGATTCAAAATCTCTATCCCTAAATTTTAGCACCGCTGGTATTCAAATTTGTGATTGGAGGAGTGCCGGTACAACCAATTTACCTGCATCAAGACTTCCGGAGGCGAAAGTGGTGTTTGTAGCCTGAGCCATCACGAAACAAGGCCGTAAAACAGATAAATAAAGAGTGATGAATGATTTCCTGTATAAAGCTTTAAACATTACGCTTTTTCTTCCGATTAATAATAATAGGTTTTGATCTAATTTCACATCAAACTTCTTGCATACATACAGACAGGCTGACGTTGTGATAATGACAAGTGAGTGACAAGACAACAGCTGTATGCTGTTGACTTGACGGCTTGGCGTGACTGAAACGGGTGACACTCTTTCCCGGCCCGGATAATACCGGGTTGGAAATACCGATCCTGTTTTTCGTGTACACGCCCATAGAAGCTCCTGTCAGTTTCTACGGTCGTGTACACAAAAAACAGGGCCGGTATTTGCGTATCGGTGTTATCGGGGCCGGGAAAGAAAGAGTGTCACCCCACTGAAACTGACAGTGACAGGCGTGACATTTTGCTTTTTCGTTTTCGATTATCGCTTTGAAAAAAAAAAACCAAAGGAGATTTTCCATGCAGCCTCACCCTATACCTACTAAGAAGTGCAAAATTCGAATTTCTTATCTTGCCGTCCCGTTGATGCTAACCAATATTATTTAATACGAGAGTGAGAGGGACGGTACGATACGATCTTCGATTTTTGAATTTCGTCCCACAGCAGGACTACTACAATGTCTTCGTCCAGCCAATACAAACGCCGCTAGCGCCGCGTGGTGGCAGGGCCGGATTTAGGGGAGGGCATCTGGAGCTACAGCCCCGGGTCTCCACAAAAGGGGCGCCCACAGGTTTCTTTTATCAATTTCCGACGAGTAAACACTAGTAAACAACTTTTCGGTTGTTTTTTTTTTGCTGTTTTACCTTTACCTATAGTTATTTGTATAATAGTTCATTTTTAACCTCCTACGCAAAAAGAGGGGTGTTATAAGTTTGACCGCTATGTGTGTCTGTCTGTCTGTCTGTGGCACCGTAGCTGTTAAACGGGTGAACCGATTGAATGCGGTTTTTTTTATTTGAAATCAAGTTTTCTAGCGATGGTTATTAGACATGGTTTCATCAAAATCGGTTCAGCCGTTTTTGAGATATTGAACTTTGACTCGACAAAGTCGGGGGTTTTCCAACTTTTTTTTTGGAAAATTGTTTAGGTGGGGGTGGCGGGGGGCCTCCACTCCTTTGTCTCCGTGCCGAATCCGGCCCTGCGTGTTGGCACCACTTGTGGTAACAGAAGAGCTACTACGAAATTACAAAATCGAAGTTCGTATCATGCCATCCCTCTCAATCGTATTAAAATAATATTAGCGTCAGCGGGACGGTACGTTACGAACTTTGATTTTCGAATTTCGGTGTAGCCCCTAACAAACACTTTTTAAGATTTTGAAAGTTAAACTAACAAATCAATTAAACAAAATCGTACCTATTTAACTGAAATTTTATTTTAAAATCATTGACCTTATCACAAGTCTTTATCTTAACAACTTTTTCAAAGATCGCTGAGATACCTAATGTAAAAAAAAAATAGAAATAAAGAAATACATATAAACAGAACGTGTTGCAAAACTTTATAAATTTCTAATTTATAACACACTTTCTTGCTGCGTCAGTAATTTGGATGTTATAATACTGAATTAACTTTAACTTGATGTAATAAACTTACCTATATCTTGTTACTACTGCTTAAGTATTTATAATTTTTTTCTAATTTAAAATCTCGTAGTTTCTATAATTAAGATGTTAAATAATAAAATTATAATAAAAGAAGTATAATTCTACAGTTACTTCGTTCAGTCGGGGAATAAGAAAAGATCGAAAAATTGACTGTATCTATAATGTGTAGACAATGGAATCAAATGAATGCTAACCCGAATTAACTTTATGTATGGATATTATTTAATCATCGCTGAAATATAAAAATACTGCATGGGAACCCATTAAAACAGTTATTTAGGTATTTCCTTATCTTTGAATTCGAGTTTTTTTATTTACAACAAGACTATAATAGTTATTTATGTGGCTGGTGCATAATGCCTAATTATGTATATGTATAGCCGCATACATAAGTTTATCTACATGCATATCATAAGTTTTCTATAATATGTTCAGATATGGCCTGTATTTTTAAGTTAGTGTTATTGATAACTAATTTGAAGTACCTACCAAAGCTTAAATAAAACAGATAATAAAAAACTAAAGTTTTATTTATAATAATAATTATTATCTACATGCATGTCATAAGTTTTCTAAAATATGTACAGATATGCATTGTTAAAAAAAGTATTACCGATACTTTAATGTAAACATTAAGATGCACTGTACTTTAATGTGAACATTAAGATGCACCCGCAGATACCAGGTTTCTTAATAAAGGCCATTTTATAGTCGTTTCTGAACATATAATAGGGAAGTTATGATATGCATGTAGATAAAATACTGATAGAAGATACTATCTTCTTTTTAGTTCGTATACCGCTAAATAAAATGTAATTTAATGTTCCCCCCTCACAGCCACCGGCAATAATATCGGATATAGGATAAAACACTCAAAAACTATCAAATACACGCAACTTTAATTTTATTGGCGTTGAAGCAAATAAGGGTGTTTATGAGTTTTTTATTTGTCCAATCAGATATATTGCTGGTGGATGTGGCTCTACATGTGCCAAGTCGTTAAATTTTAATTTTATACCTCCAGCAATAGGTAAAGAAAATGATATCCATACAGCCACATTACAGGCTGGAGCCGTTTTCTTCCTTGGTCAAATTAAAAACAAACGTATTTTTTAACGTATCTATCACTGGTTTATTCACATTCTAGTCTGTTTGCCGGACGACACAGGAGCAGCAACTAGGTAGTTTGAACGGTTTTTCTACCATTTCTCCATGCTCGTTTAGGCCTGCCATGTACCGCAGGACGTATTTTTGCTTGCAGCTAGCTTCGTACCCGGTGTAGAAGTGAACGAGCTTGGTACAGGGGGACCGGTCCTGTCTGGAAATAATAAGAAAAGAAGTCAGAACGCATCAAAATCTTAATTTTTTTGCTATGAAGCGGATTTTTGACGGGGACGAAACACAAGTCATTTCCGCCTTTATACGTCTCACTGTTGTATTGGACACAGGCCTTGTTTTAAGAATGAGAGGGCTCCGTAGTTCATACGCGGGCCCAGTAATCCACACTGGGAACTTCACACACACCATCGAATCCCTGGTTTTTTCTCACGATGTTTTCCTTCACCGAAACGCTGATGTAAAACTATTAGTAGGTATATTTTTTTATTAAAGCTGACAAACGGTCATGCGGTTCACCCAAAGAGGAAGGAGAGGGTTCACCTGATAAGTGATCACCGCTGTCCATAGGTAGGTACATCAGCCAAATAGGCGGTCTATCAATTTTTGAACAAATTCCTATCAAATGAATATGTCGCTAAAGCCGAACTTTCAAAGTGACAAACACGTCTATTGGCATTATTGTTTTATGACATTCAAACGACTATCAACTTTAGGGTTGTACCACATATTTAATCTTACATACTGTTGTGATAATGATTAGGTTAATTATAGTAAAAGCATAAGGTTTTCGAACGTCTATTGGCATTATTGTTTTATGGGATTCGATTTGTAGCATTCGAACATGGCGGATGTAGACGATATCTAACTTTGGTATTTCTGCTTCTTTGGCTAGTTGAAGTATAATTTTGATAGTGTTTTATGCGACGATTAACCTTAACAGTGAACAGTGATCACAAAATTCTATATTGCTCTCGTGTCTGACATTCTTTAATGCGCAAGTGGTCTCGGCGTGGTTTCTGGAATTTTGCTATCAAGTTGCAAAAACTACAATCACCGTACAACATGCATAAGAAGAATATTATTTATCTTTAATTTAACTGACATTGGCCAAGCCTTATGGCCGCCATTAAGAGAATAAATAAATATTGTTTTATGACATTCAAACGACTATCAACTTTAGGGTTGTAGGTACCACATATTTAGTCTTACATACTGTTGTGATAATGATTAGGTTAAGTATAAGCATAAGGTTTTCGAACGTCTAGCGGTTGTCACTTATTGCTGCTATCGGAGGACTGCCATGTAACCTTTTTCTCCATTTTAATCCAATTCTCCTGCACAAAGTCGAAAGAATTCGGCGCCGCTACCGAGCACGACGTGTTAAAGTGTTAACATTGATAATTTGTAGCTGCTCCTCCCTTTCTTCTGACATCTTGCAAATTTGTTGAGGTTGTAAACCTTTGTAGATTTATATTGGCCGCTTACACTTTAACTATGGTTTGAATATGTCTAGTTTTGCTGTCTTTCGATATATGTCTTAGTTCGTATTGCTATGAAAATATAATGTTTTAATTAAATAATAATTGTCTTCTTCATCATCTTCAACATGGTAGCAGAGCTTTTAGTATAAAAGAAGTGAAAAACAAGTAAGTCGTAAATATGAGTAATAATATCGTAATACCAATTTTTGACGGAACGGATTATGCCAATTGGAAAATTCGACTATTAAAATTTCTTGAATTTAAGAAATGTAAGGAAGTAGCTATTAGAATAAAAACTGAAAAAGAAGATGCTACTAAGTGGGATGAGATGGATATTCAAGCTACAAATTATATATACAGTGCGATTACCAACCAACAGTTGGAATACATTAGCGAGCTAGAGTCAGCATACAAAATTATATTAAAATTCGACGAAATGTATTTAAAGCAATCTACAGCATTGCAAATTGTATGCAGAAACAATTTAGAAAATATAAAACTAACGAAATATTCCGATGTTAACATTTTCTTCGACGAATTCGAACGATCTGTCAACGATTTGAAAAAGGCCGGCGCCATGATGTCGGAAAGTGAAAAATTAAATTATATGTTAAAGGCGTTGCCCGGAAATTACAGTTATATTGGTGATTTAATAGATGTTTTGCCAGAAAAAGATAGAACCGTAGAATATTTAAAAAGTAAAATAAGAATGAAGAAAATCCAAAGTGTAGACGAAGAAATGCCGGGTACCTCGAACGCTTTTAAAGTAGAATCTGAGAACAAACAAACATGTTTTACCTGCGGAAAAGTTGGGCATATACAAAGAGACTGTTGGCACGGACACCGAGGTCGTGGTCGTGGACATTATGCTCGAAGTCGTGGTCGTGGACGTGGTCACTACAATTTCGGACTCAACAGAGGCAGAGGAAATTACTATAATACAGAATACTATAAAAAGAGCTTTCACACATGCGTTGTGAACAATTCGACGATTAATGAAGATGCTCCTCTTAAGCCAGGACAAATAAATTGGCTTTTAGACAGTGGATGTACAGACCACATAATAAATACCGACGAATACTTCGATAAATATGTAACATTGAAAGAACCAATAAATGTCAAGGTTGGTGATGGAAGAATATTGAAAGCGACAAAGGTTGGAAGCATTAAAACTTATTTTCCTGTCTATGAAAGCAGAAACAAAGTGATAATAGACAATGTATTTTACGTAAAAGAGATGAAAGCTAACTTATTAAGCTATTCGAAGATAACAGATAATCACACAATAGTTTCGACGGGATATTTAACGAAGATATATAACAAGAATAGAGAATTGATTGCAATTGCGAAGAAAGATGAGAGACTCTACAAAATAACCAGTTTTGTCTGTAAGGAAATAGGCGTAAATACAGTAACTTGTAATATGACATTGAAAGAAAAGCTGCACCGAACGTTTGGTCATATAAACTTCAATTATCTTGACATGATGTGTAAAAATCAAATATTAGATGGATTACCTAAACAAATAGAAACGGATTATATGAAGTGTGCTATATGTGTCGAAAATAAAATGCACAATTTGCCATTTAGCAACAATAGAACAAAGGCAGAAGATATATTAGATATTGTACACACGGATGTTAACGGACCACATAGAGCTACAGGATATCGAGGAGAAAAATATTTCTTGACATTCATAGATGATTATAGCAAGATAGCTAGAGTGTATTGTATTCAATCAAAAGAACAAGTGTATGAATGCTTCGAAGAATATGTCAATCAAATGCAAAATATTACAGGAAAAATGATCAAAGAACTAAGATGTGATAACGGGAAAGAATACATAAATAGCAGAATATTTAATTTCGCAAGAGCAAAAGGAATAATGATTAAGCCTTGCCCAGCATACGTACATGAGTTAAATGGCACAGCAGAAAGATATAATAGATTATTAATGGATATGGCACGATGCCTCTTAGCTGAAGCAAAGGTTGATAGACGTTATTGGCCAGAAGCTATTAAGACCGCTGCTTATTTAAAAAACCGTATAATGACAAATACCCCAGAAAGAAAGACGCCATTTGAATTATTTTTTCATGAAAAACCAACTGCAAAATATTTGAGAATGTACGGTAGTAAAGTTTATGTAAGAGTACCTGAAGAAAAAAGAGTATCAAAATGGGACAAAAAAGCGGAGATGGGAATTTTACTAGGATATACAGATGTTGGATACAGAGTACTAATCAACAATAGAGTTGTCATTGCAAGACACGTGGATATAATTGAGGAAGATGTGAAGCTTATTGCATTTGATGATAATGAAGAAGATAATAATATAGATGAAGAAAAATGGGAAGATTCCCTAGATAGAATTGAAACAGAAGACATGGTACCTTATAATAACGTCAGTAAAGAGATCGTGAATAATGAAAAGAGAACCTCAAAGAGACAAATTAAAGCACCACACCGTTTTGATGAAGAATTTGGCTACTATTGTATAACTGCTAATTATTGTGATGCGATGATTCCAGATACTTTTCAGGAGGCGACTACGTGTGACGAGGCTGATGAATGGAAAGAGGCTATGGACCGAGAGATGAACAGCCTAGTAAAAAACGATACTTGGACCTTAGTAAATGCACCACAGGAAAAAGAGGTACTAGATGTAAAATGGGTTTACAAAAAGAAGTCCGCTGATCTTTATAAAGCCAGGTTAGTGGTTAGAGGGTTTCAACAAACCACTAATATTGATGATACGTATTCACCTGTTGCTAGGATGCATACTTTAAAATTACTGCTATCGTATTGCTGCCAATTTAATTTACATGTACATCAAATGGATGTAGAGACTGCTTTTCTAAACGGTAAAGTTTTATCAGAAGTGTATGTCAAACAGCCTCTTGGTTATGAAGACGGTACTGACAAAGTATATAAACTGTATAAATCTCTTTATGGTTTAAAAGAAAGCCCGCGAGCTTGGTACGAATGTTTTAATGATTTTGTAACAACTATTGGGTTTCAAAGGAGCCGATATGACTATTGTCTTTATGTCAAAACAGATGATAACTATACTGTATATATTTTAGTATATGTCGATGATTTATTGATAGCTTGCAAAAATGAGCACACGGTTGCTATAATTAAAAATAAATTAAGTAACCATTTTAGAATGAAGGACTTGGGAAAGGTTAGGAACTACATAGGTATTGATGTAGAGTATGACTATGCAAAAGCTAATATTTTGACCTTAAGCCAGGAAAAATACATAGAGTCGTTAGCAAAAAATATGAAATTGAGAATTCTAAATTATTTAAAACCCCTATGGAGATTAATGCCAAACTTGAGAAATGTGAATTACTAAATGATGATATTAAATACAGAAACTTGATTGGAGCTTTGTTATACATTAGTTCTGGCACTCGACCAGACATTGCCTTTTGTGTCAATTACTTGAGCAGATTTCAGAACTGCTATGGTGAAATTCATTTCAAATATGCATTGCGTGTTTTAAAATATTTGTATTTGACTAAAAATCTCAAGCTCACATATTATCAGAATTTAAAAGCTACTATAATGGATTGTTACGTAGATGCCGATTGGGCCGGAGATATCGTAGACCGTAAGTCTACTACTGGTTTTGTAATTCGATTATTTGGTAATGCGGTGTACTGGAAATCAAAGAAGCAAATGACTGTGACAAAATCTTCCACTTTTGCTGAATACATAGCGTTGTCAGAAGCTGTAACTGAAATAAGCTTACTACGCAGTATACTTCATGATGTTTTTATAACTCTTCATGCTCCTGTTAACATTTATGAAGATAATTCAGGTGCTGTAGCTATTGCTAAGTATGGTAATTTCACAAAGAATTCGAAGCATATTGAAGTGCATTATCATTATGTTCACGAGAATGTTAAGAATGGAACTATTGATATCGTTAAAGTTGATTCAGAAGATAACGTTGCAGATATTTTTACCAAAGCGTTAGGAAACATTAAATTCTTTAAATTCAGGCAATTGTTAAATATAACTTGATTTGATATTGCCATACTTGCAATGTTTAACAATGTTAATTAGTGTTGCCATATTAAAATATAAATCTAAGGAGGCGTGTTGAGGTTGTAAACCTTTGTAGATTTATATTGGCCGCTTACACTTTAACTATGGTTTGAATATGTCTAGTTTTGCTGTCTTTCGATATATGTCTTAGTTCGTATTGCTATGAAAATATAATGTTTTAATTAATAAATAATCGTCTTCTTCATCATTTTCAACAAAATTAAAAAATCTAAACTTCGCTGCCACCATGTAGTAATAAAAGTCTTCTTTAAATGTCTTATTTCTTGTTTTATTGATTAACACAGGTTCACATGTTCGCCATTAATTGGCCATTAAGCTCAAGTGCCCGTAGCGCCCAAAATGCTGTCAGAGTGACAACCGCTAGACGTTCGGAAACCTTATGCTTATACTTAACCTAATCATTATCACAACACATATACTATTGGGTAGTTCGGTTAGAAAATATATCTACCTACCTGCAGATTTCGACATGAAATCCCTGCAAAGGCTTGTCCTTCTGGTTTAGTATGTAGTGCCAAATTCCATCCTTATCTGGAGCAGCCTTTGGTATGACAACCTGGAAAGAAAAGTTAGATATTATTAGCTCAAGAGTTATTATTAGATAACCGGATAGCCCCGTGGTTGGAGAACCTGACTACCCCGGTCCTTAGTCCCGGGTTTTATCCCGCTCGAGTCTTGGGGGTTAAAGGTGCGACCAAACCGCTGCTTAAAAAACGGTGAAGGTACGGAATCGCAGTGACGCATCGTATGCGCACCGCTTTTTTGCATGCTTTCCACACCGCTGCTTAAAATACGCAAACGGTGCGGAAACGCAGTGACGTGCCGTAAACGTCACGACTTTTGTTCGGTAAAAACCTGAAGTTTACGACACGTCACTGCGATTCCGCATTTTAAGCAGCGGTGCGGATATTGTCGCTACAAAAACAAATTAAGCAGTTAGTTGGTGAACTTGAGCAGGTACCATTAGCCAAATAAGTGGTCTATCAATTTTCAAACAACTTCCTATCAAATGAATATGTCGCTAAAGTCGAACTTTCAAGTTGACAGACACGTCTATTGGCATTATTGTTTTATGACATGCAAACGATTATGAACTTTAGGGTGGTAGACCACATATTTGGCTGATAGTACTTAGTCAGTTTTATTTTTCAAATTGACTGTACGGAATCCTAGGTGCGCGACTCCGACTGGCACTCTGCCGGTTTTTACAGTCTGAAATCAATCACTACCTTAAGAGCGAAATCACAAAGTTCCATTTCCTCCGGCGGTCCAATCCTCTGGGCAATTTCAGGTGTGTCTAGCTCGTCCACCTTGTATTTGTCTTTCGCGTCACCCAACTGCAAAACAAACAAGAGTTAGTAAGTAAAGCGTTGTACTGCCATTCGCGCACAACTATCGCATTCCACAAATCTTTACCAATATTATAAATGCGAAAGTTTTTAAAGTCTGTTCGTTTGTTTGTTTGTTACTCCATCACTTCAAGACTGACTTTGATAAAGTCGGTAAGTACACAGATAGTTTGAGTCCCGGGAAAGAACATAGGATAGTTTTTATCCCGGGAAATTGCATAGTTCTCGCTGGATAGCGATAAATGAATTCTACGCGGGCGGAGTCGCGGGTAACAGGCTAGTCCTTACTAATAACTAATATTATAAATATGCAAGTAACTCTGTCTGTCTGTTACCTATTCACGCTTGAACCGCTGAACCGATTTAGACGATATTCGGTATGGAGATAGTGGGAGTCCCGAGGCAGCACGGCTACTCCGAAACTCGAAACTCGAAGTTCGTGTCGTGCGGTCCCTCTCGCTCTCGTATTAAATAGTATAAGTGTCAGAGGGACCGCACGACACGAACTTCGAGTTTCGAGTTTCGGAGTAGCCCTGCTGGACATTGGCTACTTTTTGTCCCGGAAATATGTAAGTATAGTACCTACCCGCGAGTAGCGATAAGAGAAATCTACGCAGACGAAATCAAACAAACGTGCAAACCGCGTCAGCTATATGGCGTCTCCGCGATCCCATGACGCTCCCATAAGAGCGTTTATACCTGCTAAGCTGGCAACGTGGCAAAGTCGCATTTTTGCTAGTTTTTTTCGATTATTCCATAAAAATTTAATGAAAATTAAAAATATGGTCTGATAGAACTCTTCTTAATACATTAATTAATGTTTAAAAAAAAGGTTTAAAAAAAAGTCTATGACGAATAATTATTGGAGTTGAAATATTAACTTATATTATTGTTGCCAGCTCAGCAGGTATAAACACTTATAATGGCTAAATAGAGTCCCGCATAACTTTCCACAGAAAGTATGCATAAAGCATTTTAAAATCGTAAAAAAAGGCCCTAAAATGCTCACTTTCTCAATAATGGTGGCGACCCGTTCCTCCGGGTAGCCAGGCAAGTCCTCGCAGATGCCCGTGCGCAGGCACTCTTCGGGTATCCTCGGCACGAACAACTTGGACGTCGGCCCCGGGAACACTACCACGTCTTGCGCCTTTGGCTGCTCACTTGCTAAGCCTGGAAATATAAGTAAAAGTTTTTGAGAGCTTGCCTTTGAGGTTTCGGACCCATTCAGTGCCATTGGTCTTGGTGGACCCTAATATAATGCCGCAGACGCCGATGGGCGTCCAATTTCTAATGAAGATTTCATGGTATATTCTGTACAGAATGTCTGTGGTAAATGTATACCTTAGTCTACATTTAACTTTTAGAATGTGCAGCTGTTGTCGGTGTTAGGATAGCAAATATTTTTTTTACTTCGATTTCATTTCGGATGCCGTGAACGTCGATGGGCGTCTGGTCTGTCTACAGAAGCGCAAAGTACTTACTTAATCTAGCGCTCAGCAATGAATGGGTCTTGCTATTAGGTACAGTCAGCAGTAAAAGTGGATGAGCAGTTACTGTGCTCAAAATAATCTACACACACTATGAGTCATTATCATTATCCCAGCCTATATATGTCCCACTGCTGGGCACAGGCCTCCTCTCAGAATGAAAGGGCTGGGGTCGTAGTTCCCACGCGAGCCCAGTGCGGATTGGGAACTTAACACACACTATTGGAGAATCCCTAAATGTAATACTAAATTTGCTAGGCGTTTTCATCCTTTTATCTCACCACTCATCATGAAAACTTTCTGTAAAACCTACCATGCGAAAATATCTCCCCACAAACAACTTTTAACACAGTGGCTCATGCAGCACGACTATCGTGAGACCGAAACGCTTCTGACTGTTGTACAATAATCCAAGCTCTATAGACTTTTATGATTTAATACACTTCCGATACAAGCAACTTATTACACCAAATATTTATTAATATTTACACACACACACACATATATATAGGAAGTCATTATAAAACCACATTTAAATAGCAAATGTACCTAATATTATAATAATCTTAGTTAGGTTATAGTATACAGGGTGTCCCAGAAGTACCACGTCACAGTGACACCAGAGGTAGGCCAGCTCAAGAGGAACCTAACCAACCTAACATGACCCCAGTAAAAGTTGCACGGTTTTCGAGTTATTACCGAAATAAAGATTTTTGGGGATACTCCCCTTTGTCTTGACATTTTTAGTACCAGCATCGACTTGGAAAGCTATTAATAACAGTTTTTTATGTGTATCGAATCGTGAATAGTTACTTCAGAAGTGCAGTGTGTTATTTTGTCAGTAACTACCGTAAAATGCTGAAAAAAACTTTATTAATCTTGATTTAAGTTGTCTCAAAAATAAGAATTTCAACTTTAACCATCTGCCATGAAAAAAAATTACTAGAAACGAAACAAACAAATAACGCCAAAAAATTAGACATGTTATGCAGATTCAGAAATGGTATGACACATGTATCTTACTGAAATAACATTAGGCATTCTTATCACTTTGCTGATGCCGCAAGCCGTCACTGTTAAGTAAAAACATGTTACATTAACTACTAATTTATTAAATCAGGCGTTACTTTGCCGAGGTTCATATTAATGAACTGAAACAATCACCTACTTTGCTCACCCGCGACTTATGATAGCTACGTTTATACTAGAAATGTGTGTTCATTCAGTTCCTCCTCCTCCACACTGCAAAAATACAGGGTAGTTCGAAGGACTCGCGCTGCTAGCAGACTTGACACCCCACACTTCAGTCTACTCGTGACCACGGCCACTGTAATGTTGCCGAAACGTCGAGGTAAATATTACTCGAGTGTGTAAGCGTGATAAGTCCCGTTGGTGGTATTATTGAACTAAATTTATTCCAATAAATGAATGAAAGATAAATCTGTTTTTAACCACCCACGCAAAAAGAAGGGTGTTATAAGTTTGACCGCTATGTCTGTCTGTCTGTCTGTGGTACCGTAGCTCTTAAACGCGTAAACCGATTTGGATGCTTTTTTTATTATTATTTGAAAGCAGGTTTTCTAGCGATGGTTCTAAGACATATTCTATCAAAATCGTTTCAGCCGCTTTTGAAATATTGAACTTTGAAGTGACAAAGTTGGGGATTTTCCAACTTTTTTTTGGTTAGGTTATATCCGGTTCTTTAGGATCCGGTCCTAGCCTTGAAAAGGGAGACAAATATTAATATTTAACCTTCGTGCATTTGGCAAAATAATTGTGTCAGATAATAGATGAGCTATCGCTATACACAGCATTTTGTACCACTTAGCAGGGACTGCTTTCGGAGTTCCAGTTTTAAGTTGGTTCGATAGGGCTTCGCTAAAGTGATAAGAATGTCTAATGTTCTTGGAGTAAGATACATGTCTCATACCATTTCTGAATCTGCATAACATGTCTAATTTATTGGCGTTATTTGTTTGTTTCGTTTCTAGTAAATTTTTTTCATGGCAGATGGTTAAAGTTGAAATTCATGTTTTTGAGACAACTTAAATCAAGATTAATTATTTTTTTTTTCAGCTTTTTACGGTAGTTACTGACAAAATAACACACTACACTTCTGAAGTACCTATTCAAGATTCGATACACATAAAAAACTGTTATTAAAAGCTTTCCAAGTCGATGCTGGTACTAAAAATGTCAAGACAAAGGGGAGTATCCCCAAAAATCTTTATTTCGGTAATAACTCGAAAACCGTGCAACTTTTACTGGGGTCATGTTAGGTTGGTTAGGTTCCTCTTGAGCTGGCCTACCTCTGGTGTCACTGTGACGTGGTACTTCTGGGACACCCTGTATAAGCAGTAGCAGGAAGTAATTCGTAGTAGGTAGTTATGTAACACATATTGTATTAACCGGTCTTATTTCCTACCTAGATCCTGTAACACAGAGACTCCTAGCTCAGGATCCAGAGTCTACATGTTTATAAGTTTTTATGCAATAAATTATTTTCATTTTCATTTTCATTTTCACTATTGAGTTGCTTCGCAGGTTTGCGCAGGTTTCCAGGTTGCAAATTTCAAATGTAATTTCGCACATGAATTTCGAAAAACTCTGCGCTGCGAGCTGGGGTTTGAACCCACGATCCTCTGCTTCAGAGGCGATAGGTCAAACTACGAGGCCACCACGGCTTCGGCGCGGCACGGGTAAGTAGTAGGAGTGTGTAGATAATATTGAGCGCCACAACTACTCTTTTACTTCTGCTGCTGATTGTAAGTATATATATTTTTTATTTTATTTTATTCGACTGGATGGCAAACGAGCTAGTGGGTCATAATATATACAAGCTCTCATCATCATCACCATCATCCCAGCCTATATACGTCCCACTGCTGGGCACAGGCCTCCTCTCAGAACAAGAGGGCTTGGGCCATAGTTCCCACGCGGGCCCAGTGCGGATTGGGAACTTCACACGCACCATTGAATTGCTTCGCAGGTTTGTGCAGGTTTCCTCACGATGTTTTCCTTCACCATAAAGCTCGTGGTAAATTTCAAAATGTAATTCCGCACATGAATTTCGAAAAACTCAGAGGTGCGAGCCGGGGTTTGAACCCACGACCCTCTGATTGAGAGGCGATAGGTCAAACCACTAGGCCACCACGGCTCTCAAGCTATACAAGCTCTACAAAGGGTTAATTAAATAACTGAAAACCAGAAAGTAGTTGGCTCAGAATCGAGAGTAAAATCGATTACACTATGTTTTAAATCAGGCTGTGTTTGTGTTTTTGAATCCCTTTTTTATTGTGCCCGTAGCGTAGTTACAACTGCAACAGGCGCCAGTTAAATATTTTAGCGAGGTTGCATACTATTTCGATAATTTAATACTGGCCGTTTTGCTGTCAATGTGTGATTTTCTTCTAAAAACGTCAAAGCGCAACTGAAAAATAAAAATTATGAGTGTAGAGTTAGAAATGAAGTAGAATTACTGACTTAGCAAAACACACGAATATCTTTTAAAATAATGAAGGTATTAAAAAATAAATGCAATCAACTAACTTCAAATTAAAAAATATTTTTGGGCTGTCTGAGGTTTTCAGTTATTTAATTAACACCCTGTATAGCCGTACGCGCAGGACATGGTCTGTGTGCTGTAGGCACCGTTTTTAGGGTCCCGGAGCCAAAATGGCAAAAACTTCCGTTCCGTTTTCCTTATAGTTTCGCCATGTCTGTCTGTCTGTCCGTCCGTCCGCGGCTTTGCTCAGGGACTATCAATGCAAGAAAGCTGTAATTTTAAAGGCAGGTAAGGAGTTCCAGAGAGACTTCTATAATAATTTAGTCTCTGAGCTAAGCCATGGACAGACAGATATAGACGTGGTAAAATTACAATGATTACCTACTGTCGTATTGACTAAGGAAAAAAACAAACGAACACGAGACATTCAATGAGTCAGCTTTTAGACAAAGCATATTTTTTACAAAGTTCATAGCCTTTGGTACCTCTACACTCCACTTACTCAACATTTTTGTCTCGGTTATGTAAAAACTAGTCACGTTGAATTTTTAAATAGTACGGCCTTAGCATGGATTCATACACAACTGTTAAAAGTACCTAATGAATATTTATACATAATATTAGTTATTATGTCATGTCATTGGTAGGTATGAAAACTATGAGTCAGACTGTGTTCAACAACTAATTTTAAAGTCATTATGTTATTATGTTATGTTATGTTTATGGAAATATCTGAGCTATGGCTCAACAATTTGTAGAGTGCCGCGAAAAATTATTTCTATGGCCTGTTTATACTGTGTTTTTTTTACAATCTTCTTTGTTCAGAATTAACTTATTCCCGCGGCTTTGATCCCACGCATGAAGATAAAAATTAGTTAGTTCCATTTCTCGTGGTAATTTCGCACTCAATTTATAGAGAATGTCTCTGACCATAGGGCATTCTTTATTGAAGTTAGTGCCATCTCTTGTAATGGTTAGGCAGTATGTGCCCGAGAGAGCAATGTCCAATGTGATTGTAGTTTGTTCAGAGATTTTCACATAGATGGCGCTTGCGATAAGATTCGCTATGTAATTTTTCATTAACTTTACACAAAAAATACACGCCGCCAAATTTCATATCTCTAATCCTAGCAGCTATATAATTATCAGGATAAAAAGTAGCCTAAGGAAAGGCTGACCAGAAATATAAAAAAAACCTGACGCGAGGGCAGCACTTTGGCAGCACTTCTTTGTTTTATATTACAACATTCTTTACACTTACTATACGATACCTACCAGTCATATTGACAACGGTGTCGGTGATGTAATTTAAAGAAATATTTTCTTATCCCTAAGACTTTTTCTATGACAAATACTTTTATACGTTGTGAATTATTTTCCATCCGAGGCTATGGATAATCTTCGACATTTTAACGCACAAAAACACAAAATAACACTTTAAAATACCACGCGTAAACAACGCCAAACTTTGCATGACAGCAATAGGCAGATGACATTTGAATTTAGTGTTATCAGTGCAAGAAATTAGTTTTATTGGTTTTCCGCAATATTGTGAGGTTTTTTATATTCCTGGTCAGGGTTTATTTCAACGGACGTCCAGCTCTAAATGGCAAATTTTATCCAAGTCCATTGACACGTTTTAGCGTGAAGGGATTACAATTACACGCACTCAAGTACATACAAACATTGGCACTTATATTAGTAGAAGTACTTGAGCGACCGAGCTTCACTCGGGCTAAAACTCGGTAACAAGCGTTTTCCAGAGATAGGAGCTTCCAAGCTAGATTGATTTTTCTTCCCCGAAAACCCCAAAATGCCAAATTTCATCGAGCCGTTTGCGAGATCTCCGAAATTTATATAGAAGGATTGCTCGTTTAAGGGCTCCCACACACACACACACACACTGCGAATTCGCATCGCATTGCAAAAATCTGCGAGCTCGCAGGATGCATCGCAAAAACTTCCGATCTGATTCACATCGCGCATTCCTGCGAATTCCTGCGATATCATATATTAGGTATAGTGACCAGCACTAACGCTTTGCCGCACGAAATCGTATCGCAGCAATTCGCATTGTTTGTTTCGGCGTCGCATCGCATCGCATCGCAGTTTTGTATGGGAGCCCTAAAGGTAAATTGCGTTTAAAGGTAGATTCAGAGCCGGCCCTAGGGTAGCAAGAGGAGTGTTCGTTAAGTTGCTAGTTGGCAAGGGACGCGATTTTCCAGTTTCCAGTGCAAATTAAAATTATGATGACTCCTTTTGAGAGGCGCGCAAGCGGTGTAAACAATCTTGCTTTACTTTGATCAAGGACTAGAGCCTGCGCTGGTTATGCATTCATACATGCCACAACGGAGGGCGCAAAAATATCTAACACGTCCTACCAGCGCAGCCGTAAAAGAGTCGTATCAGATATTTTTGCACACATTTTGTGTCATATTATAATTAGTGCTGGTGATTGTAGGATTTTCTTACCCCGCCTCGTAGCCAAATGGACCGCCGAGAAATTATTGATCACCTTGTACGTTCCGTTCTCTATTCTCGGAACCCTGTTCTCCGCTGGATTCTTCCGCAACCTTTCCAACTCCTGTATCATGTCAATAGCATCAAACGGTAGAGAGCGTTCACTCGTCCTGTGCCGCGCTGTGTCATCTTCTGTTTCATTACCCTCTATGGTATCAGTAAATGTTCTTTCTTCATGGGAATGAGAATGCGAAGAGTCGTTGCGGTTTTGACATCTTGGTGATGTTGCTGAGATCTGAAAGGAATGTTTGTGTGAGAAACTGTTAAACAAATAACCATTTGGAATGCATTATACTTAATAGAAGTTGGAAGACCAAATTTAATCAGACCATTCCCGACTTGTAATCATGAGCTGAATCATATAATTTGTTGTTTATAAATAAAGTCCTATGAGAGGTTAAATAAGAGCGTAACAAAAAGACAACTTTACGTACCTATTGATTGACGGTTTAGGCGTTGCTTTGCCTTGATATCAATTTAAACTATATATTTTTTGCCTAACTACATGTTTATTAAATTATCAAACACGTTACCGTTGGTATTGAATAGCACCACCTGCACGACTATAATCTGCATTATCGCATTAGCTATTACTTATTATTTATGTGACATTTTTGTAATAGAATACGTTATTACTTTTTTACAATAAACACATGCGTTCTGAGCCTGTTATTTAGGTTGCTGCGCATGTTGGGCCAACTTTGGTCAACCGTTGGGACGCGATTTTTTCATAAAAGTGAGTTGTTGGTCATATATATGATGTCCCAATGGTTGGCCAACGTTTGTCCAACATGTGGAGCTGGCATAAATATGGAATATTTAGCGTTTTAAACGGCGTTTTTTCCTCATTACCATTTCAGCAGATAATGTTAAAAGTTATGTACCTACCTATATAATATGTATATAAACTTTTTACATTACAAAATAATTTAGATAAATATACTTACAAACAAAAATTGCATTGGTTTGTAAGCTATGTGTAAATAAACAATACTGTTTATTTTACACATAGCTTACATTAAAAATAAATAATTAAACACAATTGACAAACGTTAAGATGCAAGTACAAAGGCGAACTTACGCCTTTAAAGGATCCCTACAGCCAATCTTTGAGTGGAAGAGAGGAGTATTCAATTAGTCATTCTGGTCGGACTGTATTTTCGAAGTTAAAATCGAATTTACTGTTCAGTGTTTGTAACAGGAAAACTCAAGTACTCGTACAAGTACTTGTACATCGATGCCTGCAAACTCTGACGATCGTTTTGCGTTTAAACCACATATTATTATCAGTATGCGTTACATTATATACCTACAACATTTATGTAAGCTACGACACGACTGCTTTGAATTTTATGCACATCATCCTATGTACAATATACTGGTATCTTGTACGGTACTAAGAAACTTGGGTTTTTATTGGGTTTTCTAAGAACTAGGTAGGGTAATAGTTAAAGCTGCATGTCGATGTGGCTTGAAAAAATGAAATGGAATTAATAGTCCATGCTGTGCCCAGTGTTAGAATAGGAATCATCTCATCCCGTGGATATCACAATTAGCAACTAAGGGACCTAAATGAGATTAGTGCGCAATGAAATGAAAAATCATTTTTCACACCTCTCCTTCAGAAAAGTAACTTTTCCTCCCTGACGAGAGGGAGCAAAGTGCAACTTTTCTGTTCAAGGTTTTTAGGGTTTTTATGCAAACCATTTTTTGAAGTTGATAATTCTAAAACCAGCCATTTTCTATGCTGGTTGTTCTAAATAATATTTAGTTTTTTTTTCAGCTTAATGCTCGGTGTGAAAATGTATGAACTTGAAGCAAAATTATTTTCATCTTGGGCGTTAACACTTGAATCCCTCATTACGCTTAGGATTCTACTTTAGAATCCCTCGCTACGCTCAGGATTCTATTGCAGAATCCTTCGCTACATTCTGATTCAATGTACGCCCGTAAATATTTTGCTCCCTTGTGACAAATAACTATTAAATATCTTGAAGCTTGTGGTCCCGGGTTCGATCCCCGGCCGGGCAGATATTTGTATGAATAATACAAATGTTTGTTCTCGGGTCTTGGATGTTTAATATGTATTTAAGTATGTATTTATCTATATAAATATGTTTATCCGTTGCCTGTTATCCTTAATACAAGCTTTGCATAGTTTGGGACTAGGTCAATGGGTGTCAAGTGTCCCATGATATATTACATTTTTATTTATATTAAATTGAAAAGCAAGTCGGGGATCGACAAGCGCAGTGTGGGACGTCCACCAACGACACAGTATAAATAAGGAGCACTATTACGTCTCGGCAGCGTCCTTGATATAATTACCTACGCCGGCTCGGTACCACCAGCCAAATAAGTGGTCTATCAATTTTTAAACAAGTTCCTATCAAATGAATATGTCGCTAAAGTCTAACTTTCAAGTTGACAGACACGACTATTGGCATTATTGTTTTATGATATGCAAACGATTATCAACTTTAGACCACAAGTACACAAACGCGCGATAGGGCTGTCTACTTTACACTGTCACTCTTCAGTTGTTGTATTCGATTTTAAATGTCATATGAAATTTAAACTAGGGAAAGGATTAGGAGAGATTTAAAGATAGACTAAGTAATGTTTAACAAAAATGCATTTTATATTATTTTAATAAACCACAAAACATATTGTTTTAAATGGTTTTATTTGGCTTCATCACTACGTGTTTATGGGCGGTGGTGATCTCTTACCTTCAGGAGAACCCACTAGCTGGTTTGCCATCCAATCAAATAAAAAATAAAATAAATAAATAATACGTATATTTGCTACCTACAAATTAGCTACGGAGAAGTATTTGCGCCTCTTCTGGGATGTGCCAAAAGATTTATTGTTGAATTTAGTATAAAAAATTTGGATTCCGATAAATAACTTCAATTTATACGTTTTTATTATATTTTATTATATTAGATGAATTTAAACATCCTTACACCGAACAATAATGTTTATATCGTTTTGACATAAATAAATAAATAATACGTATATTTGCTACCTACAAATTAGCTACGGAGAAGTATTTGCGCCTCTTCTGGGATGTGCGAAAAGATTTATTGTTGAATTTAGTATAAAAAATTTGCATTCCGATAAATAACTTCAAATTATACGTTTTTATTATATTTTATTATATTAGATGAATTTAAACATCCTTACACCGAACAATAATGTTTATATCGTTGTGACATATTAAGGTATGTAATAGATGCGCGTGAGTTGGTATGTTGCCGAGGTATGCTGAGAATTCGTGGCGCGTAGGTATACCTCGCGTTCCGGCCGTTTGTATGAAGACGGTGTACTGTGCCCTTAGTGTAAGTTTTCGGTTACAAAATACGTCTCGATCGCGTTTGCGTTAAAATCTCAATTTGTATGGAAACACGAACAGCGCCTCTAGCGGAACGTGTGCAATGTTCGTGTTTCCATACAAATTGAGATTTTACGCGAACGCGATCGAGACGCATTTTGTAACCGAAAACTTACACTAGGGGTACTGTACGGTGTGGAGTGTAGCGACTTAGAAGAAGGGAATTAACCTAGTCCCAAAGAAATGTGTACAGATCGGTTTATATTCCTTGTTTTATTTTATAAATGGAAACTATAATAATGCAAAATGGCAGTTTACTTGATCCAAGGGCGGTGATGAGTCAGCCAGGGCGACCGCTAAAAAAAGTGTGAACACGCACGAACATTTGACGCAATAATCGTGCAATGTGTTTATTATTGAGTATAATCGCCATTAAAACACAATGTACCTACTTATTATAAAATATTATAAAACCACTTCCTTATATTATTACTTATTATAAAATATTATAAAACCACTTCCTTATAATAAGTAGGTACATTGTGTTTTAATGGCGATAAATAAGGAAATGCGAACGAGAGTCTATCAATGCTAACAGAAGTCCAATTTTGAAGAGTGAGGGGCAATGAGTCGATGTTCGTAATTCCAGTATCGCCCGTGTGTTTGCAATGTTTTTCATCACAAATTAAAAAAACACCCTGCGGCCCCCCTTTCCCGGCGGCGCCCTTATCCCTGGCCTTGGAGCAGGGGGTGCAAAGAATATATCCGGGTGAGTCCCCGCTACCAGCCCACCGGACATCGTGAGAGTTGCGGGAAACCGGTGGATGCAAGTAGCGAGTTGTCGTTTATTGTGGCGCTCTAAGGGGGAGGCCTTTAATAGGGGGAGGCATATGATAAAAAAATGACAATGGCTTTATTTTTTAAGGGATGGTAGTGGTAGGCTGTAGTTGAAAAGTACAATACAAAAATATGTCGATTAAAAACTAAGGCGTATAAACTATATATTATGTATATGTAGGTAGTACGTATAGCCAAATATTTAGGTTAAAAAATACAATTTTTTGTGCAAAAAATTCTAAAATCAATTAAGTATTTATAATATTTTCTATGTTGTACTACAGTATAATGATGAAGGTTGGTATAAACTGATACGTAATGAAAAAATAATTAATAATTATTTAAGTATTAAATCCATACTTCTTTAAATATTATAAATGCGAAAGTGTGTGTTTGTATGTTTGGCCATCTTTCACGTCGAAACGGAGGACTGATCGACGTGATTTTTGGCATAGAGATAGTTTATGGGCCAGAGAGTGACACGGCTACTTTTTATCCCGAAAAATGCACAGTTCTTGAGGGTACAGCGCGCCGGACCCTAATTCCACGCGGGCGAAGCGTGGGCAAAAGCTAGTATTTAGGCACATAAATTGTAGTGAAAGTTACAGTAAACTTTATTTGTAAAAAAACATTTTTAATCCGATTTCACTAAAAGCTTTATAAAATCTGCTTGCTTACCTAACCTGGCCGATGCAATGAATGTTGGTAGATAGGAAGCGGTATGTATTACAAATAAAAAAAATGCAAAGAAAAGTTAGGTTATCCAAAGGTTATTCAGGGGCTTGCGACCAAGTAAGCCCGCATGTTACAACACTCCTTACGAGCAAGTGTGATGTTTTTTTTTATTATCATCATTAGCCTACATCAGTCCACTGCTGGACATAGGCCTCTTCCATGGCGCGCCACAACACCATGTCTTCAGCCCCTCGCATCCATCCGGCGCCAGCGACCCCCTTAAGGTCGTCTGTCCACCGTGCCTCAGGACGCCCTACACTACGTTTTATCTTAGAAGTTTATTTTACAGACTGGACAGGTCATTGGTCTGCGCTGCGAGACGCCGGCAATGGCTAATGGGTATGTCATGGCACAATAAGGGTTCTATGTTACGGTCCCGCGGATGCTTTAATAAAATGGGATACTCTGATATTAGGTGACAATGGCTTAAGGAAAATACGTTCGATATAAAGAGCTGTATTCGTCCCAGGTCCCAGCCTGCCTTTAGACATTCAGTTTACAATGGTATGTAGAGGTAGATAAGGTTAGTAGTAAAATGGGATATAGTTTTTGCGAATGTAACATTATAGCAATCTTTTTTTCCAGGCTTAACCGCACGGAAAAAAAGGAATTCTTTGACCAAGAATATTCATTGTCTCAGGAATATTGTTTAAATCCAAGTATTTTTTTTTAAGCAAGACAATAGTTTTAACCCAAGACAATATATTTGTCTTCATCCAATACAATATGGCGTCCAGCTATATACGAAATATTATTGTCTTGCTTGACCAAGGTAAGTAACTAAGTAAGTCTTAATCTGAGACTTCCTTTTTTTCCGTGCGTTTTGTGTTAGCTTTCGCATTCACATGCCTTGTTATGAAGATAAATTTTAGTAAAACTTAATGCAATTTATGAAACTGATCTTTTTGTAACTGAAATGAAGTGAAATAAATTAATTTGAATTTGAAGAAATTTTAGACATCAGAGCCATTTTGAAAAATCCTGGACATCACAGAGCCACTTATATATTTTGTTTTTATTTTCGCCGACGAACTTCTTTACGTCCTTCAACTGTAAACTATTTTGTAGGTAAGGTAAACGTACAAGTGCTCGTCACTGCCCCAATAATTGCCATCTTTAATTATATGTCATTAGCAATGGAGGTGATAGCAGTGTGCCATCTATTGGGTATTAGCTGTCGAGAACTCGGACCTTAACCTTATGTTTCTTCAGCACACGGACTAATAAAACCTTCACATCTATAATTATAGACCTTTTTTCGGGGGTTAACGAGCTACTTGAACAAGTCACTCGTATTTAGCACTGGCATAAAAACAGTCGAGTCGAACTACCGGCAACAGTAACTGGCCTTCACTGTACGTACCCTATTATACTGATTGTTACTAAGTGCGTCACAGCGAGTTAATGATATAGTTATACTCGTACTTGAACGTTTTGACGGTTTTGTGCGAAAATATTAAAGCAACTTCATTATTAACATAATTTAAACCTCCTCCATATTTTTCCCTGGACGCCATTTTGAAATACACCACCCTTAAGAACAATGTATTGAATCAGGCGTTACTTTGCGGAGGTCCATTTTTAATTTTCGATATTTTGAACATCGACATTTTACCCGAAGATATTTTAACTTTCGATATTCAAATATGTAACCATTACTTTAGCGCCATCTAGGAAGCGCGCGGTCAAAATGGAATAGGCACAAAGTGCCGCGGCCGGCGCCTCTAACACCGCTGCGCCCGTACGCACACTGCACGATATAGGTTAAGACGCCTCTGACCCTTCTTCGGGCAGCCGGGAAGGCTGTAGGTATTTAATTTTTTTTTACGAAAAAATACTAAGATACTGGCTGCATTTCAACCAGAGGTGTGCGAGGATGTGTTGCGAGCGATATGTTTATCATGAACCAATAGAAACGCTTCATTTATCTATCTTCGCTCCGAAAAACACATTATCCCTATCATGATATAGTTATTTGTATCAAGGGAGCAAAATGGTGTTTTACGGCGAGGGCGTAAATTGAATCCAATGTAGCGAAGATTCTACAATAAAGTAGAATCATCAATAATGTAGAATCCTAAGCGTAATGAGGATTCAAGTGTTAACGCCCAGATGAAAATAATTTTGCTAGTGGCTCATACAACTTTACACACGAGCATTAATAAACTGAAAAAAAATAATTCTATTATTAAAGAACAACCAGCATAGAAAATGGCGTGGCTTACATTATCAACTTCAACGGCATTTGCACTTAGAAGCCTTGAGAAAAGTTGCACTTTGCTCCCTCTCGTCAGGATTACTTTTCTGAAGGAGAGGTGTGAAAAAACACATTCTTTGGTGGAATGAAAACGCGGCCGTAATCGGTTAAGTTTAGCACGTTTAGCTGATGCGGTCAGGTTGAAATTTAGCAAAATGAGTCACTTGTGTAACCGATCGATTCATTGATAATCTTCACAGAAGTCATTGAACTCTTGCGTTTTTACCCGACTGCGAAGAAGGGGTTATTTTATTTGGTATAATACCTAACCTAACCAGTATTTTAATGATTCACGGTTAACTCCATTAGACATGATTTGCTGCTAATTAAAGTCTATATAAATACAGTCTACGAACCGTATGGTAAATAATATTTTTTAGGGTTCCGTACCCAAAGGGTAAAAACGGAAACGCTAAACTAAGACTTCGCTGTCCGTCTGTCACCAGGCTGTATCTCATGAACCGTGATAGTTAGACAGTTGAAATTTTCACAGATTATGTATAACTGTGGCCGCTATAACAACAAATACTAAAAACAGAATAAAATAAATATTAAAGGGGCTCCCAAAACGTGTTTTTTTGCCGTTTTATTGCTAATGTCTAAATTACCTAATGTTGATTGTTAGATGGCACGGAACCCTTCGTGCGCGAGTCCGACTAGCTTTTGGCCGGTTTTTTCATACTTTAAAAATGAAAGACAACATGCACGGAAAACATGCAGGAAGGGTTCATCTATAGACCACTAGCCGTTACCCGCGACTCCGTCCGCGAAGAATTCGTTTATCTCTATCCCACGGGAACTATGCAATTTTCCGGGATAAAACTATCCTATGTCCTTCTCCGGAACTCATACTATCTGTATACCGAATTTCATGTTAATCGGTTCAGTGGTTTAGTCGTGATGAAACAAACTAACAAACAGACTTACAAACCACTCCCCCCCTTTTTTGCTTCTTTCGGCACAATGTCTTTTTTTTCTTTCTTTTTTAGTATGTAAGAGTATGTAATAAGGTTCTCTTATTTTTAATTGTATTTTTTTTTCTTTTTGCTGTGCCGAAATTTGGCAAATAAATTTATTCTCTTCTTTTCTTTTCTTATCACTTTCGATTTGAACTTTTTACAAGCTTTCACTGGTTAATTGCCACTGGGACTTGACTGTTAGTGCTTAAAAGATATAAGATGATGCATGATTATATAATACTTATGTTCATGACGCCGGCAATACGATACAAAAACTCTTTATTGCACACCAACATATAGTAAGCTGTATAGAAAACACAGGTATATACACAGAGATAAAACAAAAACAAACCGACAAAGAGATAAGACAAACTAAAATAAAATAAATTAAGGACTTCATGAAATTTTCTTCTAGTGTTATGATTTTAAATGTAAACTTAGACTTCGTAGTGTGTATTTATTAACATAAAAATTAACCTTCATAGTTATAGCAATAGGTTATTGACATTATTTGCAGAACTATCAACGCTGAATTACTTAATACTTCCACGTATTGTTTGTAGGTATTCTTAGTCACTAAGTCTACTAATTGGTCTAGTTATTATAAGAATAGCTAATTCCTTATTTATTGTCCTTCTCAATGCCATGCCAATTTGAATTACGATCGGTTTAATGATTTAATTTTTATTTTATCCCACGGAAACTATGCAATTTTCCGGAATAAAAGCTAGCTGTCTTTCCCAGGGTCCCAAACAATCTTCATATCAAATTTCATCAATATTGGTTTAGCGGTTTAAGCGTGAAGAGGTAACAAACACACATACAGACAGAGTTACTTCCACATTTATAATATTAGTATAAATTAATACGTATGTAGGTATGTACTTGTTTAGGTACCTGTGTAGGTATGTAACTCTTTATTGCACATAAGAAAAGAAACAAATATACAATTGATAAAACTTATAATTAAGTATTGAAGTTATTAGTACGAGGATGTGAAAACTTTATAATTTGCACGAATTCGTATGATAATTTGCATTTAAATAGAACCAGTGCCCTTTGTATGATCGTTGAATATTTTTTCCTGTCCTAACAGTTATTATATTAATAGCAATGCCTATCGTCGTTACCGGTTCGCTACAACTAAATATCATAATACCATGATTTTAGTACGTCAAAATGTCAAAACAGATTAGTTCCAAAATGTCATAAATCTCAAATAGATTTATTTTCCGTAAGTATAACAAAATGTATTTTACACATTAATACGTTCGATACCTATCCAAAATATGTAATTGGTAAAAAAAAACAACTCCTTCAATTATCGAATTATTAAGACTAATGGTGAAAACTTTATTCAATTGTATAAGTTTCATAATTACAAAAATTCAAAAATAAGTACTTACCTTTAAATGGCCCAAAGATCAAAATGACTGTCTCGTAATACCTAAAATTTGGACTGGGTACTAAATTTTCGATCGTATTTATAATAAAATATATACTTAAATTGATCATTAATTTAATTGTTCATCGCTATATTTATGACAAATTGTGATTTCGAAATTTAGTCATTTTTCCATAGCAGCTCAATACGAGTTTTAGGTAAGTAAAAAATCCATGTATATACCTACAATATTTTCTGATACGTTATCTAACTGGCGGACGAATAAAATTTCTTCAGATCACTATAGCTTATTTCGAAAAATCCCTTTTAAGTGTACCTCTACGATCCTTAAGAAATACGTCATCATCATCATCATCTCAGCCATAGGACGTCCACTGTTGGACATAGGCCTCCCCCATAGCCCATCGCCGTTGCTTCGGTTGGCAGCGTTTGCATCCACCGCGACTTTAACCAGGTGGTTCGTGGACGTCCTACGCTGCGCTTGCCGACCCGCGGTCTCCACTCGAAGAAATAGGTATTTGGTATTAAAATAAAATAAATAAATAAATAGTTACATTTCGAGTCGCTAGCTCCAGTGGTTTAGGTTGCGCTGTTTAACTGTAGTTAGTGTCGTTAGATACTCTTTATAGGTATATAAGGTAGTTATACAAGCAAACAGGTTAAGTAGCAAACACGGACATCGCGTGCGCGAGACGTCTTTATAAAACATATACATATATATAGCTACTAGTAAAAACATACCTCCAATCGAATATTTCAAACAACGGCCAACAAATCGCCCGCGTTCCTCACTAGTCGAAGAAAGTGACAGCCACTTTTACTTTTTTAAAACGTTTGGACCGTGCAAACCATATACAAACTACGACGGGAGTTGCGCTTAGCTTATTTCTTTACACTATATTTTCGTCGTAATTTAAATACTCTCGGGATTTGAGTTCGGGGCGCGGTGAGGTGTCTCACCGTACATGCTGAGCCTGCAGGGCTACTACGAAACTCGAAACTCGAAGTTCGTATCGTACCGTCCCTCTCGCTCTCATAATAAATAGTATAAGTGTCAGAGGGACCGCACGACACGAACTTCGAGTTTCGTAGTAGCCCTGCTGACCTCACATTTATAAATATTGGTTCTTATACTTAAGCCAAAGTGGAATGTGTACTTCTATAGAATTTATATCTGTCTTTATGTAACTTTGTTACTTATTGTCCTTACTAATATTTACTTAAAGTGATATGTTTATTATTACACTTATACAACCGAATACAATGAAATTTCGTATGTAGATAGTTTGTGACCGCGAACAGGACATAGGATAGTTTTATCACGAAAAATTGCATAAACGAATTCTTCACCGTCGAAGTCACGGGCAACAGCTAGTCGTCCATGAAGCATAAAACTGACAGATAACAAGACAAAACAAAGGCGAACTTTTCCATTTAAGGTACCTTCTCTTCCAAAGTAACCAGAACCAAAATTTGAAATTGCCTCAAATAAATAGTGCATTATCATATCCACTAAATGACATCGATGTTTTGGCCACATTATACTGGTTATCGTCAAGAGTAGTCTGAACCCATCAGATTGTTTTGCCGCGCGAGCCTCTCGAACTACCCGCACTGGACCTTGGTTTTGTACTATACTAGCGCCCTGTCACCGCGTGTTAAATGAATGACACTGTTTACGTCAGTCTACTCGTGACCGTGGCCGCTGCAATTTGGCTGATACATTGTTAAGATATTAAGTGATAAAGAGCCGAGTAAGATAATATAAATTATGAGTGAAAGTATCGGAACATTGTAAAACTGCATTATTTGCGTGTTCAAAGTGGTTATTGCTTGTCATATTTTTTGGCTGCGGGGAAAGTGCGTTACCGTCTCCTGTTGTAAATACTTTGCGGTACATGCAAAAACTCAAGGCCTCGTTTAAAGCAAAATAATATCCCAGACTTATATCGTGGTTTTCGCATTTCATTAGCACCTACTCTCGTGCCAATTTGCATGTTTCTAAACTAACCTAACTATACTAAATATATAACTTGGGATTGACATTGACAAACTGCGATCCCGTTGGAATATATCGGAATCAAAATCAAAGTCACAATATCTTTATTCAATTTAAAGAGAGAAAAACAATTTGGGCTAGAGGAAATATAAATGTCAAAAAATAATATCATTGGTTCAGAAAATCTAAATGATGTATATTTTGATTAAACATGTCTACAATTTTATTTGATGACTTATCACAAGTCTTTTATACAATTACATGTAAGAAAAGTGATAACAAGCAATCTTTGGGCTAATATAGTAATCTAGCTGTTTACATACCAAGTTCAATCCAAATCCGTCCAGCCATTTTAGCGTATTAATCACACACATATGAGACACATACTTTTGCATGTACCTATATAAATAAGAATGAAGTATCCTTTCTTATCAAATAAACAGAACCCAAAGTAAACGCCGTAAACATAAACAGGCGCCGACGATGCGATTGCTTTTTACGGAAAGGCGTACTTTATACGGAAATAAACTTAATGTATCGTTATTTTGAAGCGATGAGACTCACCAAGGCGACCCAAACGAGGCAATACGTCCAATACATTATGCACGTATAGACATTGTCGGCAAAGGCGATGGCGGTCGGCCGCCTACTAACTCATTTTGCGGTCTGGGTGCTGACGAGTGTACTGAATGACGTGCGTTCGACACATCCACCTCCTTTCAAGGCACCATAACTACTGGTCAAGTTCGTTTAGTCAGGCTGTTTACACTTAAAAAGACCACTCTATCGAGAGCTCTGAGCTTGCTAACGACCCAGTGACAACGCCTAGAATTCTTTGAGGTAAGAGACACGGGGAAGGTCAGAGTTAGTTGGGGTTTTGAACAAGTGTTGCTGGTGAACAGTGACCCATTTTTAGCAAAGTTCAGGGTTCGAGGCTTTTATACTTTTGGTGCAATTAGTGTTTTAAGTAATGCTTTAACGACACTTTAGTTCTTCCATAGTATTGAGGGAAATTCCAGTTTTTAAAAACACAGTGATGTTGTCATAAACTATGTAGTAGACGTTAATTAGTTAGTAGTATCTTCTTGCTGATTTTTTTGCCTAGCACATGCACAAGCTATTTGTAGTTTGGACTAGGTCAATGCCCTGTTAATGTAATGCGATCGAAAACATAACTTGTAAAAAAAGCAAGACTCGCAACTCAGTTCTTCTACTGTAAAAAGTTGTGAGATAAAAGGTGCTAACCAAATCGGTTAATTAATTCAGTCCCTACTTAATTGTCCTTCTGTCTTATTACGTAAATACTAGCTAACCTAACAACATCTTACCTAGTGGGGTCACTAGTGTGGTATCAATTTTTTTTGTTTGACATAAATAGATTGACTTGGCCATCGCATGAAAACACAATGTATCTCACATTGCCAGTAAATAATCTATTTATAGATTTTTAATATTGATAATTTAAATAAGGCAAACACTTCGTCAAACGTCACAGTTATCGACCCCAAAAAGCAGACCGCATTACCCCTTTGTGGTAGGTATATTATTACGGGTAGGTACCCGTGTGGTGTCGGGTTAGAATTTCACCTCTCCATTTCTTCCGTGGATGTCGTAAGAGGCGACTGAGGATATAGGTTAAGGTATACTATAGGCGACAGGCTAGCAACCTGTCACTATTGCACTGTTTTTTGTCAAACTTAAAACCTAAAATTGCTAAAAGTGGCTCCGAAGCGGTAACGTTTTGTGTGCTCCGCCTACCCCATTTGGGAATACAGGCGTGATGTTTGTGTGTGTGTGTGTGTGGTAGGTATATTAAAGTAAGATATCTAGTGAGAAATTACAGGGTTCTTCATTGTACGCTGGAAGAAACTAAATCATGTAGGTACCAAAGTGGAACCCTTTCACAATCAATTTCACAATAATTTCTTGAATTAATACGTAGGTATATGAAATTTGCAATGCAATGAGAAAGTCCGACTGGTTCAAAACTCGGTTTCCTTGACTGTACATATCCTATGGCTATCCTAATTAATATTATAAATACGAATATTAGATTATAAATTTGTTTGTTTGTTCCAGTAAAGTTTATTACTCAACAGAACATGTTTAAATTAGGTATGGAGATAATTTAACACCCTGCGAAGAACATGGATATTAATGGACAGTTTTTGTCCTGGTAAATTTAGTTCCCACGGGAAAGCAACAAACGATTTCTTTACAGGCGAAGTCGCGCGCATTACTTAGGTGATTTAAAATAATAGAACATTTTTACACCACGCACTAGTTTATTTGATACTAAAATAAGAATAAGACAAATAATGACAAGGTTATAAAATGCTACCTAGCTGTCAGTAACATTTTTTTATTCGTTTTTTTCGTCATTTAATTCATCACTAGCTATTACCCACGGCATCGCTCGATTGAACCAAAAGGTTTAACAGATGAAATAAAAATAGTGATAATTTCTTAATTCCACTGAAAATGTTCAAAAATGGCGTCGTGATTTTACGATGTTTAAAGAACACTTGCGCAAAATTTCTTGTGTAGACAGAACATTTAACATATCAGGTACTCTTTATTTTTATTTTGTGTTTTATCTTGTTTTTGATGTCAATTCGTTCAAAGGAAGATTCAAGACAAGACAACTGGAAGATTCATTTCCTTTAAGTGATAAAGGATAAATTCGCCTTTGTATTATCTTATTCTGTTGTTATCTTTATCTTTTATTTTACATTCGTACGACTCAATCCCGTAGAAACATGAATTACCTATCAAAAAAAGTACCCTTTATGTTAATACTAGCTTTTGCCCGCGACTTCGTCCGCATGTACTTTAGTTATCAGTACCACTACCATGAGTTTACAGTGACCGTACTCGATAGCGACGGCGTAAATTATTTGTATGGAGAATTGTACAGCGCCTCTACAAATAATTTACGCCGTCGCTATCGAGTACGGTCACTGTAAACTCATGGTAGTGGTACAGGGCATATGTTTTTTTTTGTTCGTGTGCTTGCGGCGAGAACCGAATCTTACTCTAGAACCCGAAGTATATTCTAGATTGCACGGCACATAATATTTTGTAAATTAGGTAAGTAAAAGATAAATAAGAACGGATAATCACACAAAAATTACGCTCCCTTAATATTATTGATTTTATTATACACAACCCGATGAGTAATCTTTGAGTTAGGTACTGCTTACTTATTAGCCAATTTATTTCACACTTATAAATATCAAATTAATTTCCATATTTTAGTTGTACATTTTGTATGAAAAAACCCCCTCCCCCATTGAAGTCGCCAACATCATGCGGACCATTTTAAATTATGACAAGTCATATATTTAAGTCTAGAAATAAGGAAGTCTCATAAAAACTCCCCCCTTATAAGTAGAAAGCTACTTCTTCTTTCTTTATCTTTGACTACGCAGATAATTTTTATTTGTAATGAGGACCCTGTATACCAATTCTCATACTAAGTCCGAAAATGACTAAATTTCCATAAAAACTACCCCCGCATTTTACTCCTTTAGGGGGGAATTTTATCCAATTCACCTACACAGATAATTTTAATTGTTCCTTATCGAGAATTTCCATACCTATTTTCATACTTCTAAGTCCAGAAATGAGAAAATTCCATTCACCCCCCTATTTCACCCCCTTAGGGGATGAATTTCTAAAAAATTCTTTCTTAGTGCTCACATCATAAAAGGAACCCCTGTACCAAATTTCAAGTATCTAGGCCCAGTGGTTTGGGCTTTGCGTTGATATATAACCCAGTGAGTCAGGTTTTCCTTTTATATATGTAATACTCGTAGATGTTATTTACGAAATCCAGTAATCTGTTTTGGCGCAAAAGAGCAAGAAACACATAAACTATTACTAAAAAAAAATTGGTGGCACGTTTACATTTAAGTTTAATCATTAATATTGAAAGAAAGAAGATAATTTATTCATATCACAACAACACAAACATAACACATTAATAATCAGAAGAGAATTATTATTCTAATGTATCAACCTATGACCTATAATCTTACTATCTACTTTATAACTTATTATAACATTAAAATTAAAAACCCCCGACACACAAAAAACGCATGAAAAAAAAACTAAGGTTAACAGGAAAGAAAAGTACAATTATGCTGTATTTTTAAAGTATTAACCTAAGCGGTCCCCCGACACCGACGACGCTTGGATAAAAAAATATTACTAGGTACTTATACTAAATTAACCTAGGCTAATTTTACGGGAAATCAGCATAACCAAACAGCTAGGTAGTGCATAATTATTTGTTACTATTTAGTTGTCTTTTTTGGCGGCGTTTTTTTGTCGGCGTTTTTTTTCAGGCGTTTTATGTGTGGTGGGGTTTTTTAAATTTTTAATTTAAGTTTTTTTATTTCATGTTTTTATAACTGGTATATTATATTTTAAAAGTGTACTAGTAGGTGTGTGTAGGTGTGGTGTATGGGTTATAGCACAGCACGGATTGCTGAGGACCTGGGTTCGATTCCCAGCGCTGGTCTCTTTTAAATTTTTCTGGTTTTTCTGTGCATCCATGTCTCAGTTTGTATTTTCGATGTACTAGTGTGTTGGATATCCTGGCTGGAGTATCAGCTCATCGTGTTGCCACCATTACATTGTATGTAGAAGCAATTACTTATCAAAACGAATCTAAACATGACATATATGCTATTATTTTTTCAAGAGTATACTGGTGTGCTGGATATCCTGGCTGCAGCATCAGCTCGTCGTGTTGCCACCACTGCATTGTGTGTAGAATCAATTACTAATCAAAACAAATCCAAACACGATATATCTGCTATGGTTTTATCAAGAGTGTACGTACTAGTGTTCTGGATATCCTGGCTGCAGCATCAGGCCGAGAATTCCATAATCTTGCATAGTTATATAGCATACATGGGTGTTTCAAATTTTAGGTCCCAAATTATGTTTGAAAGTAAAGTAAATACCCATTATGCGTCTAAGATTCCTACCGCAGCGAACAAAAGATGTAATGATGTTGCAACGGCTAAACCGATTTTGATAAAACATGCCTAAGAACCATCGCTAGAAAACCTGCTTTCAAATAAAAAAAACCGCATCCAAATCGGTCCACTTGTTTAAGAGCTACGGTGCCACAGACAGACACACATAGCGGTCAAACTTTTAACACCCCTCTTTTTGCGTCGGGGGTTAAAAATAGTCTAGCAGTAATACCATGCATAGTATTTTATCAGGTAGGTAGGACGTACACTTGAAAACAATATATATTACGATTAAAATTTTGGGCTAGTCCTAAAAAAACTGATTAAGTAGTTTGTCAATAAGATTAGCAAAAAAATATTGGACACGATTTAATTAAAGAAAAATTAAATAAGTTTCTGGTAAAAAAAACATTTTTAATACTTTCAAGCTTTTTTGCTGACTTTAATTTTTGTTGACTGTACTTGCATTGTCACCCAAACTACATTTGCATACCAAATTTCAAGTCGATGCCATTAACCGTTGAAGAGTTCTAATACCAGAATGTCAGTAAGGATTATTGTATTGTCACGCACTTTAATTAAGTATGACAAATTTCAAGACAAGCCGGCTACATGTATCTAAAATCTACCGTAGATTAATACTAATAATTCTATTATTATATCATGCCTATTTTTAATGAATTTTAGACCATATTTCTTATTTTTAGATAAAAAATATTTTTCCATTACTTACAGCGACATCTATAATCTCCACGTGAAACTATTTAATTAGCCCCTTAGCTTAACCTTCAGTTAAACCCAGGTCAGTGCTAGCTATGGCGTCTTCTACTAATGTACCTACTGGAAGTTGGTCGAATTTAGCTTGCAAGATTGAATTACAGACAAACATCTTGTAAAAGTAAAAGATATAGCCAGTTAAAGTTCAGCATAAAGTCACGGTCACGCCATGCGACACTTTAGTACGGCGTGTCAGGGCCGCCACTCAGTCTCCTGAACTTTGACGCGCTTATTTTTGTTAGATTGACAAAAGAAAAAATAACATGTCCTATATTTTCTGATGAACTAACTGATGGACTAAGGTAAACGTCCGAGAGCTCGACAAGGTAATACCCAATAGGCGACACCCTGTTATCATCTCTATTGCTAACATAAAATGAAACATGCCAACTGTTGGGACAGTGACGAGCACTCGTACTTTTTTTTTTACCCAGGAAACTACCCAATTGTATCAGGTTCTTCGCGGAGGTCCATTTCATAATCACAATCTTAACCACAGCTTGCTGAACATTTTTAAAATCTCCCATACTGCTTTTGTTATCTTAATTAATGGTAAGTATTTCTTCGCAAGTATTTTACTCCATAATCTGTCCACATCTGCAGGGTTCTAATTTCTGCCATCTTTCTTTACTTGTAAACTCGCATTTTGGTTATTCCGACCTTTTTCTTGTTGTACTTTGCAGTAGCAGTTGCTCGGTATAGGGTGTTCTGTTTCTATTATGTTGCCTTTATGGTCAATGGCTTTCATGACCCTTTTTATAAAGTTTTGCTCGCAGCTGGCCTTGTACCCAGTGGGGAAGTATGCGACAGGTGAGCACCGGACGCCCACTTTGCTGAAATAATAAATAAGATAGTAAAATTTATAATCCATTATCGACCAGCTGAATGTCAGAACAAGATTATCCACGAACTGCTATCAGCAAATACTCGGCTAGTTTGGCTATATCGCTTCAAGACAACCTCGAGAAACTGATTTTGCTAGGCAAAACAGAGCTTAGGAGAAGACGGTCACCAAACCCTTTGGTCGGGTCAAATTAAGGCGATCACGGGGCTCACTTTGCATGCAGCTCTGAAACGGGCCGAGGACAGAGCTTAAGGGTGTGGAAGCAGTTCGGCAACGTCTTCGTAAAGTCTTATCATGACGAGCACGACCTTTAGAAATAAAGAATACGACGAAAAAGAAGAGAAAATTACAAAAATAAAACGGTTCAACTGACGATTATAAGTCAAGAACCGTCCGACTAGTTGCGATCTTTTCGGGATATTTTTTTAAAGATGAGTGTGTTATCGACAGTGGCGTCCCTCGCATTTCCTAGCGCACAAGCAATGGAGAGATCGAGGTACTGCGTCGGTGCTGTTGAAATATATGTATGGATTCGCTGCTGCTGTTGCTGCTCTGGTGCACTGATTTCGGGCTCCAATATCGTGAACGCACTCGCCTTTGAAAAAATTTTTTTTTCGAAAAGACTGAAACTAGTCGGACCCTTCTGGACTTAAGTATAATAAGTATAATCTTAAATTTAACCTCTTAATTTTTGTAGTTTTCCAAACATGTCTCACGATAGCTTTAGTACCTAATATTAAATTTAATGAAACTACCGTGAGACTAACTCAAATTTTAATAAAATAAGTCCGGGTAACTCACGTTGTAAATCGAGTTTAGCTCGACATGTTGTCAGTGGTGGCGTATAGTGCGCGTGTTGCAGCAGCCGCCGAATCGCGTTGCATCGAGAGGAAGGGCTACGAATTAGCCCGAAACATGTCCAGCTAGACTCGATTTAAGACGTGAGCTATCCGGATTTATTTCATTATATTAAAATATAATATTTGTTTATAAAATCTAAGAACGACTGTGAAAAGACAACCTATTAGAAACGAGTAAAGCACTTACTTGCAAATTTGCACGCGGAACATTTGCCGGTATTGGTTCGAGTTTATAATAAAATTCCAGGTGCCATTGGCGTCTTGCGCTACTAGTGGTATGAGTTCCTAAAAAGCAAAAAAAAGAATAGGTACCAGTTACTTATCTAAATTATAAAAGCAGAAAACCGGGCGAAGTGGAAGCAGCTGGTACATATAGACTCGAAACTCGAGACTCTGTTAAAGGTCACACGTTGCAGCAAGAAAGTCTTCTTTCTTACTACCTACCTACTCAGAAAAATACAAACATAATTGGGCGGCTGAGACAGCAAAACGCCGCAAATATACAGGTCTCTCTAAAGACTACATATTTACAGCTTTTGCTGTTAAAACTTTGGGTCCATGGAGTTCGGACGCTCACAAACTTTTTGGACAATTAAAAAATAAATATTCGAAATTACCAATGACCATAGGGCATTTCTCGCCCAACGTATTGGAATCACGATCCAGCGCGGAAATGCAGCCAGCCTTATGGGCACTCTTCCTCAGGGACAAGACTTGGGGGAACTGTATATTATATAGTTAATTTATTTTTAGGATAGTTTAGTGTAACTTCAATTGTACCTTTTTGATTTAAAATAAATATCTATACTACAAAAAAAAACATAATTATATATTAATCAATTACATTTAAGGAGTAAATTAAACTATACCCGTTCGACAAAGTCACAAAGCTCCACTTCCTGTGGATCCAACTCTCGCACTGGCTGGATGCTGTCAACCACCGATTGGTTTGCATTCTGCAGACCCAACTGTTGAAAAAAAATTGAATTATGTTTTAATTATTTATGACAATGTATAATTAATTTTACTTAATTTAAATCCTTCACTGATAAAATAATGCGCGTGAACTGAAACCAATTATCTTGCTATCTGCAATCTCCTTTTGGTTTTTGAGAACCATATTATTAAATGTTATTTTATTTAACACCATACCTCTTGCTTTGTGGCCTTCACTTTAGGTTAAAACTTGGGCTTTGTCTTGTGTATAATATTCAAAGCTTAAATTATATTATCGTGTAACAAGTGGAGATGTCAGGTAGGTCAAATTTGGACTTTACAAAAATCTGCGTTGCTGCACCCACTGTGTATTTAATTAACACATGCCGAAGGGAGACCCCGTGCGGAGACCCTTTTTCGGTGACAATTGGTGTCACTACCACCACCATTACGATGTATTTTTTATTATTATTAAATGAGACACTGGCTATCTATGCACGCACCTATGCCTCCATTCCAACGGCTCATTTTATTTTATTTTTTTAGACATCTAATTTATTAATTTTGTAATCAATTTTTATTTTCATTTTAAACTGTTGACATTTAACTGTAACTTTACTAACAATAGATTGATAAGTTATTTGTATGCTTTTTACTAACAATAATGGATGTAATTATCTGATAATAATTAATTATTATTATATTATATTATTACATGAGGTATTATTATATTAAATTGCAAATTAGAATTATTATTTATAGTCATTACATGATTGTATTGAAAGCACATGCCTAGACTTAACGCTTAAGCTGGAGTAACAACTAACAAGGCATGTTCACTGCATCCAAGTTAGTTCCTAGACTTAAAAGGGGCCTCCCTTACTAACGCCATCAATCAATTCGCCTGTTAAGAAAACCTCTTTGGCCTAGTTCATGAACCTCAGTAAGGTCAGCCTGCTTCATTAAATTATTTAAAAGTACTCATCGCACATACCGTTTTAATGAGTCGCTCCACGAGCTCTGCCGGATAGTCCGGCTGCGGCAGATTGCAGTAACCCAAACGTTGACATTCCTCTGGGACATTTGGCACGAATCCTTGAGATAAGCACAAATGTTAGCAAACGTGAACTACAAATTTGTCTAATACCGACTTATTGTTTTATTCTCTATTAGCTGTAGCTCGCGACTTCTTTTGCGAAGGATTCTTTTTATCGCTATTTCGCAAGACTGTAGTCATCCCCCGACGCAAAAAGAGGGGTGTTAGAAGTTTGACCGCTATGTGTGTCTGTCTGTGGCACCGTAGCTCTTAAACAGGTGGACCGATTTGAATGCGTTTTTTTTATTTGAAAGAAGGTTTTCTAGCGATAGTTTTTGAGATATTGAAATTTGAAGTTCGGGGGTTTTCTAACTTTTTGTTGGTTAGGTTATTCCGATTACAAACTATCCTATATTCGTATGACCTTTCTGAATAGTCTGAATAGTCTGAATTGTCTTTATACTTTTGATTATTAGATGACCCGCATGCCGTCCTCGTCGTCGATGTCGTCTGCCTCGCCTCCACCTCATAATACAACCAACCTAACCAATAAAAAGTTGGAAAACCCCCGACTTTGTCACTTCAAAGTTCAATATCTCAAAAACGGCTGAACCAATTTTGATAAAACGTGTCTAAGAACCATTGCTATAAAACCTGCTTTCAATTAAAAAAACCGCATTCAAATCGGTCCACCCGACAAACAGATAGACACACTGACACACAAAGCGGTCAAACTTATAACACCCTCTTTTTGTGTCGGGGGTTAAAGATTTGATTTGGCGCAGCGGCTTTTTTAAGCGTGAAGAGTTATTTTCGCATTTATAAAATTGGGGCATGGATTTGTGATCAATCGTTAGAAACAGTTAGGAAGTTTTGAAATCTTAAGTTTACTTTGCAAATAAGCCGCAGCAGGTTCTTTTATATATTTTCTTTTTGAGGGGTACCTACTTCGGCTCTTATTTACTGTTACTTACTTTGCTCCGTGCTTCCCAGTTGGAACTGAAGCAGTATAGCGATCTGTAATTTTTAGTTTATCAATTAGAATTATATTTCGCAACTAACGTTTGGCAACTTGATTCATTTCGCAACTTTTCATTTCGCAACTCTAAAATTGTAAATATCTCAGGATTTATTTCAGCGCCATCGTGTAGAACCCTTTAGGTTAGGTTAGTTAGTTTAAAAATCTTGAAATATAGAAAATTAAACAGTTGCGAGAAGAATTTAGTGAACCATTAAAATTATAATGAAATTGAAAATACAAACTGAATATGAAACCAGAAAAGAGTAATGAATCGAACCATCAGCAATTTAATAAGCTGGACAGGAATCTAGACAAATTTTTTATGCATATATAGGTTGTTATTTCTATAGACTTATAGATAAACTAGTCTATCGAGAGATAACTTTTGAAGATTTATAGAATGAAGTCAAGGCTTAGAGTCTTGATAATGATAACTTTTTAACTGGGAAAAGGTTATGAGCTTGTGACTTGTGGCCACCAATTTTAAATGTTTTTGATGGGATTTCATTTGTTTTTGTAAGGTGCCCTGATGTATATGTATATCTTTTGTTATTTGCGTTACATTTTTAGCCTACGTAGCAGATTTTGTGAAGAAAGTTGCAAATTTCTTAGTTTCAAAGTTCAGTTTTCTAGGAAGTCAGGAAGAACCCTAGAGGTTTTGATGACCGAATGAGTAGCCAAATCATCATATTTTATTTATCAGTAAAATCAAAAGTTTAAAAGCTAGATCAATGATATTTTATATTGTCACTATGTGTGTCTGGGTATCTATGTGTGTGTGTATGTGTGTGTGTGTGTGTGTATGTGTGTGTGTGTGTGTGTGTGGTGTGTGTGTGTGTGTGTGTGTGTGTCTGTGTGTGTGTGTGTGTATGTGTGTGTCTGTCTGTGGCACCGTAGCTCTTAAACGGGTGGACCGATTTGAATGCTGTTTTTTATTCGAAATCAGGTTCTCTAGCGATGGTTCTTAAACATGTTTCATCAAAATCGGTTCAGCCGTTTTGAGCTATTGAACTTTTATGAATTTTGGCTTTCTGGTGTTATCTGGAACGAAGCTATGGGGGTTTGAAAAAGAGACGAAACGGTTCCCGAAAGTGGAGTAGGTAGTTTAAGTAAGTATGTAAACTTTTTATTGTACAAAAATAGAGAAACAAACACAATTGACCTTTGAGATAAATGTGCAAAGGCAAACTTATCCCTTTAAGAGATCTCTACCAATCAACCTTTGAGTGGTTAAGAGGAGCATTCGGTTAGGGGTCGATAAAAGAGTGAGTTTGAGGTAGTTCCCGCCGTTACTTTTGTAACTATTATGTTATCATTTAGTCATTATAATATGAATGCATGTACTTACAATATACAAAATGCCACTGTTAAACATTTTTTCTGTCCAAATCACTTACAGAAATATCGAAATACCAGAATGTCACAGTTACTTTGCAGGCGAATTGTAGATTTAGAACTAACTTTATTTGAATATGGCTGGTGTATTAATACTCCTCTAAAGTACTCTATTTACAGTGTAATGACGCCATCAGCTGATAAGGGTTTTCCTTTTTGATTGAAAAGTTCAACAATCAGTGTACTGAAAAAAACAGATAAGCTTATAAAAACAAACAGCTTTTCCCAACCTTTTTCAATGACGTATGCATATTTTTTTTATTTAAAACTATTGTTTTCCTGCGGCTTCGCACGCGTATACTATTAGAACCACCAGTTGAATCAAAATCCTGAAATGTTACTAATTTCCCATGGGAATTCCCGAAGACATTGGCGTTGAGAAAAATCGGTGCCAAATTTCATGTCTCTAATCCCAGCATATTTTTCCAGCTGGAAAAATATGCAAATTGAAGTTGCAATGGGCAGGCCACATCGCTCGAAGAACAGATAAACGTTGGGGGAGAGAAGTCCTCGAATGGCGACCACGAACCGGAAGACGAAGCGTTGGCAGGCCTCCCACCAGGTGGACTGACGACATCGTGAGAGTGGCGGGAAACCGGTGGATGCAAGTGGCGAGTTGTCGTTCATTGTGTCGTTCTAAGGGGGAGGCCTTTGTCCAGCAGTGGACGTCTTCCGGCTGATGATGATGATGAATCCCAGCCGTTGAGATTGCGAGATTTTATTCCGATTCCGTAGGACATACCAAATTTCAATTAAATCCGTGAAGCCGTTTTTGCGCGAAGGAGTACCAAGTATGTATTGGCCGCGATCGCCAAAAAATAGAGCTGAGCGTTATTTATTGAAACTATGTTGTCTCTAAGGTAACGGAGTAACAGTTTCGTGTCGGAACGAAAAACAATTTCTTTAGATATACACTTCTACTTGAGAAACTTTCGACTACCACATGCGTTGACTTGAGGAAATTTTCTCACAAGAACAAATAACAGATTTTTATCTTAAACTAGTTTCACAACAAACGTTATATAATATAGCAAACTGTTCAAATATCCCAAAGAGCTACAATTGATAGCGAAATTTTCGTTTCCCTTTGTAACGAAACCAAGCCGTAGCAAATAAACTGTTTTTTAACTAACTGTTCTTCGAAACTGTTACTTGTCAAAAATAAACTGTTACGTTACATGCTGTTACGTTAAGTTTCACAAAAAATACGTAAAGAGACCCAGCTCTACCAAAAAAGCCATTGTAGCCTAGCGGGTACTTGAAATTTACCGTGAGCTTTTTCGTTAAGGAAACCATCTTGAGGAAACTCAGATAAACCTGCGAATCATTTCAACGGTGTATGACATTCTCCCCGTGTGGAAACTACAGCCCAAGGTTTCTCTTTTCAAGAGGAGACCGGTGTGCAGCAGTGAGTATATAGGCCAGAGATGCTTGAATGAGCCTTTATCTTCGTATCTGCATAGAACTGATGATTTCATAGTCATCTCTCTAATTTCTTTTCACGCATCCCTTTCAATACTTTCTTTTATAACTTTTTAAACGATATTTTCAACTTTGTACATATGTTTCTCATTTATGTGATACGTTCATTTCACACTTTGAACATCGATCAATGTACCGTGTTATGTATGTAATGTATGTCACGATGCACATAGGCGATCGCTGACATCTTAGTTAGCTCAGTGTAAGCTAGATGGCGCTTACTTCAATAAGGGATCTCTGAGCAGAATGACGGACGAACTCTAGAGGTCGCCACCGTAGTTTTCACTTGATTCATTTATTTACGTAATAATATGTATTTAATATTTATTTATTATTTACTTATTTATTTTATAAAAGTAGGCATTTTATTACACTCATTTACTACACGAGTTTGTACGACTAAATATATCTATAATCAACTCACCCTTGACCGTTTTTGTCGGCCAAGGGGGTGCTGTCGATCAGCTGTGACCGGGGAATTCTAACTGTAATATTCTCGCCCTTAAAAGCTGAAGCACAGCTGTAAAACACACATTCAACAGCTTAACTACACTAAACAGCTCTCTCGAAAGCTCCATACGCCCAGACTTGGTAAGTTCTCCGATATTTAACTTTTGTGTTTTTCTGTGTATTTTATTATAATTATTTTCTTTATAATTTAACTTTGTGTAATTGAACTGAAGGCTTCCCCTGGCCAGGGAATCTTTTATTTCAAACATTTCTTATACTTAATATTTTAACACTTGTTAATTTCTCTCATCCGTTGTTATAAACTCAGAACCTATGTTAATGCTTATTACTTTTATGCAACGGATGCTTACCGGTGTTAAAATAAATTCAAACTCAGCTAAGTGACGTTTAATTTCAAATGTAATCCTCTAACGGTTATTTAGTGAACTGTTGTATTTCAAATTTTAACGGTCACTTAGGCTATTTATTTTTACCTTTTGTTTTTTTAAAATAATTATATAAAACTAGAATCACTTTCCTTTGCCTGCCTGTAACTCCGTATGATTGTCTCTGCCACTCACTGCAATTCAGCACACCCTAAGAGTTGGGGCATCGCTGCAGAGGAGTGACTGGCAAACAATCTAGCACTGGACCACAACTGACACCACCTAATTTACAGGGCACCTCCGTACGGCTTCAACTTCCAAACCTTTGTACGGCTTACAAACCTTCGTACGGCTTACAAGCTCCGTACGGCTACAGCTTTCTCCGCTCTGCACGGCTACAACTTTCAAAGCTCCGTTCGGCTACAGCTCTCACGGCTCAGGCGGCTCCTTTACGCCCTAACCTGACACTAAGCCCTGACGGCCCTAACTTCCGGAGTACTGCACATCCTTCCTGGCTCGTCCAAGACCCTGATCGTTCCGGCGTGGAACACTTGTCCAGGCTGCTCGTCCTGCCGCCCTAAGGCCCCTTTTGACCTCGGCACCGACGACCACTCAGCTGGACCAGGCCCCCCTGCTGTGGCCAGCCTCTTCGCTCCGGGTTCTTCTCTCCGACTCCAGGGAAGTGTAGGCCAGTGAGACCGAATAATCAGAACCACCTCTCAATAAAATCGCTTGAACTTACTACCTGAGATTCTCGTAATACTTTTACTTTTAATTTTGTCAAACTAGGCCTGTTATTTTTTGTGTTTCAATTTTTAATTAAAAAATTGTTAAAACGTCTATTTGTTTTACTCAAAGAATAACTTACTAGGCCTCCTTTAAGGTCAAACCTCCCCTCAAGAGGTCTGCCCTTGACAGTGGCGCCCGTGGGTTTTTTTTTGAGAGGTTCTGATTGTTACGTTTTTCTTGCCTAGAATTGCAGTGATTGTGCAAAAATTTATTGTGTATCTTGTGTGTTCTGTGTATCTCGCAGTAAGTACCCTGTTTTTCTCGCCCCCTGTATGGTGGTCGGGGCTTAGAATAACGCCATTCCCCGTCTAGGAATTCGTAAGAGGCGAATAATAGGCATAACCAGTGTTTCAGTTACCGAGATCCCTTAAGTGGTTCATTTAATAGCTTTTTTTTTCTCTTTTAATAACTCTAATTTTAAAACCGCTTTACCGTTATCTTAAATTCAAATACTCTGCCGACTTTGACCACTTTCTCGTCAACGGCCTATTTGAATTTCAACTGTCACTTGCCACAGTTGAAACGGACGGCGTTTTAAAATTCAAATCTCAACGACAATTTCAATCTATACCCTAAAGTTAACTAAATATTGTTGCATTAACTAAATTCAAATACGTTAACGGTTCAATTCAAATTCTACCTACTAATTTTCATCAAGTTAAATTTAAACCGTAACTGACGCCAATTATACTTTCACTAATATTGTTCACCGCTGCTTCAAGTGAAACAGTTATTTTAAATTTAGTGACTGCCAACCACTGAATTTGAAATTCTAACGATTCAAATAATTTTTAATAACGTATTTGAAATACCTACAATTTTATAGAAAAGCAACGATATTTCTATATTTTTAAAATATCTGAACCACTATTTAGATCTTTCATCAAAATCAGTTTATCATATTTCTCGGTAAACACACTGACATTTTTTTTCCAAATTTACTAATAACTTAAATTAACTTCAACGCGGTCTCTTAATAAATTTTACATTCGAGCATTACTGGGAGATACACAACACTATTATTTCTTGTGTCCTACTTGTTAATTTAAATAGCACTGTAACATACGGAGAGTTAAATTTAGGTACTGTGTGTCGAAGAAATACCACATCTGGCATACAACTACACAAACCACCATCACAACTCACAACATTCATATCATACTACTCGAGTGCTGCTAAAAATCAACTGGTCGCAGAGTTAATAAAACCAGTTATCTCTTATTTCTTATATATTATGCGTGTGCTCTCTATTTTCGACCGTCTGTTCCCTGCTTAGAGATCATTATACTTCGATCGCGAACAGACAGGTTAACGCTTTTTTATAAAATAGATTAGGGTAATCTATATTTAACTGCGGTATTTCGTAACTATGCTCTGCCATGGAATTACTTACCGCTCCTCAAGCGCAGGTAGTAACCGCGCAAGCTAAATAAATGATAAACAACCTAATTACTTGCCTAGCAAGGTTGTTTACCTACATTTAAATGCACCTAGAACAGCAGTCACACGCATCGCTTTCCACTCAGCCATGTTTAACTCCGGCTCATGCGCAAGCATGTTATTTTTTAAAACCTCTTATCTCACTTCTTATTACGTACCTAGACGCCCAATTCTATTTATTTATACTTAAATTAACTTATTAGCGCTGCGCATCCGCGCGCAGACAAATCCTAGTCTTCATCTCTTTTTTTATTAACTTCTTTTAATCTGATAACTCGCGTGTTAACAATTGAAATATTTGTACTTAATACTTCGTTAGGCCTCTCGCGGTCAATATATAATTGCAATAACATTAATTAATCTGTCCTTAAGCCTTTACCCGAGAACTTGCAACTCGTTAAAAAGTATTTTAATATTTTGAATTACGGAATCGTGCGGTTGGTAACACGTTAAATATGCCTTGCCCTCTGTAATTCAAAACTCTAATGATTGGAACGGATGGTAATTTCAATCACAGATTAATTAATTGTTTATATGCTCACACGGGTGCTTCCTTATCATGTAGTTACTAATTACATAATGCATTCTGGACGGCGATCAGCTGT